>NC_074703.1:18019188-18076688 GCF_029448725.1 Salvelinus fontinalis | reverse complement strand
TCTAGCCAAAGTGAGCGATAAAAGTCAACATCGCCAAAAGATATTAATTTTTTCACTAACCTTCTCAGAATTCTTCCGATGACACTCCTGTAACATCATTTTACAATATACATATACAGTTTGTTCGAAAAGGTGCATATTTAGCCATACAAAACCGTGGTTACACAATGAAAATAGTAGCAAAACAAGCCTGAAAATGTCGGTCGCCATCTTTCAGAGTGATCTAGTTTAATTAATAGCTAATCATATACTTGACTAAAAAATACAGGGTTTACAGGAATCGAAAGACAAATTAGTTCTTAATGCAACCGCTGATTTACATTTTTAAAATTATCCTTACTTTTCAATACAGGGTTCGCCAAGTGAAGCTATACCAAACAAAATGGCGAAATGTGCGTTTAAAATATTTCGACAGAAACACGATTTATCATATTAAATATTGCTTACTTTGAGCTGTTCTTCCATCAGATTCTTGGGCAATGTATCCTTTCTATGTTATAAACGTCTTTTGGTCGATAGATGTCCTCTGTCCTTCGAAATGTCCACCACCAACGACCGACACCCCAAAACGTGTCCAAAGTTTCAGAGTGCACAACAAATAAATTCCTCTAAAATCGCACTAAACGGATATAAATTGCTATAAAACGGTTCAAATTAACTACATTTTGATGTTTTTAACACCTAGAACGAGTAAAAACATGACCGGAGAAATATTGCTGGTTAGAAAACGATTTGGAACGAGGCAGGTCCGATGCCCTTCACGCTTCAGGCGCACGACGAGAAAGGGCGGTCTCTATACATTTTGGTCTTTTATACTGGCTGTGAATATCCCATCGATTCCATTGAAAGCGTGATGACGTACAGACACCCAGAGGAAGACGTAGGCAGTGTCGGTTTCTTCATAGCATTCACTGTCGCCTTAAAAACAGACCCCAGATCAGAGGTAAAAAAAATTGAAATCTGAACCCTGTCATGAAAAGTGCTGTAGAAATTGTTCTGTACAACTCAGAGACAAAATTTCAACTTCTATAGAAACTAGAAGGTGTTTTCTATCCAATAATAACAATAATATGCATATTGTACGATCAAGAATTTAGCACGAGGCAGTTTAATTTGGAGACACAAATATGCTAATGCGGAACAGCACCCCCTATAGTTCCAAGAGGTTAATTAGACCACGAATCCACTAATTACCTCCAGAACCAAGCCTTGTAGGAGTGGAGAGACACACACACACCAAGGCTCCATTCCGGCATGCTCCAGCCTTCACATTGAAGTTGCTATTTAATACGCCCCGTTTGATTTTGCCCTAGTAAATTAATGAGTTTGGAAAGCACTCAAACATTCTGAAGTGTGTTTTTGGTTATGCCTCGGGATAAAGTCTGGAGTGTAGAAACACACATGCACACACAGGCGTGGGGATGGAGTCTGGGAGTGGGAGGCAGATGTGAGGTACTACCTTCTCAGCATTCTACCCTCATCCTGAACACAAAGATCTTTGTGGTACCTCTTCCACTGCAGAGAGGAGAAATAGAGAGAGGAGAGAGAGAGAGAGAGAGAGAGGGAGAGAGAGAGAGGGAGAGAGAGAGAGAGATGGAGAGAGAGAGATGGAGAGAGAGAGAGGGGGAGAGAGGAGAGAGGGGGAGAGAGAGAGAGAGAGAGAGAGAGAGAGAGAGAGAGAGAGAGAGAGAGAGAGAGAGAGAGAGAGAGAGAGAGAGAGAGAGAGAGAGAGAGAGAGAGAGAGAGAGAGAGAGAGGAGAGAGAGAGAGAGAGAGAGATGGAGAGAGAGAGAGAGAGAGAGATGGAGAGAGAGCGAGAGATGGAGAGAGAGCGAGAGATGGAGAGAGAGCAAGAGATGGAGAGAGAGAGATGGAGAGAGAGCGAGGAGAGAGAGATGGAAAGAGAGCGAGGAGAGAGAGATGGAAAGAGAGAGAGAGAGAGAGAGAGAGAGAGCGAGAGAGAGAGAGAGAGAGAGAGAGAGAAGAGATGGAGAAAGAGCGAGGAGAGAGAAAGAGGAGTGAGGGGGAGAGAGAGAGGGAGAGATAGAGAGATGGAGAGAGAGAGGGAAAAGGAGAAAGTGAACAGTGGAGCCACTAGTAGCGCCTGTGTGATGATCTCTCTGTCGTTAGGGTCAGCAGCTGTTGTCAAATCCCCCCTGGTCCCAAAGGTACACATAATGGGTTTGAAATGGAACAACATGGCTCTAAATATACACCCACCAGTCACACTGTATCACAGTAGCCTGGTACACACGCAAAACATGCATTAACCCTAAGTGCTGATCTAAGGTCAGTTTGGCTGTTTATCACCTATTGATTAATGTTAGAACTTTGGGTGCAAGAAACTGATCCTAAATCTGTGTTTATGGGCAACTCTGAGCATAACCCCCTTGTCTACGGCAGTTAACCTAGTATAGTTATTCCTATACACTCTATTTACCTCAGTGTATTTACCCCCATGTACACCCCTGTGTGTTTCACTCTCTGTATGTCTCACTCATGCATCCTAATAGCCCTAGAGACTCAGAGCTCCTCTCCTCTCTCAGTTATTTGTGTGAGAGACAGATCAATGGGCTCTGGGATTGCTACGCTAGCGCGTTAGCGCGTCGCCATTCAAACCCACTGAGCCGTGGCTAACGTCGGCACCACAGTGCTCGCTAGCATAAAGCGCCCAATGGGGCGACGCACACCTGTACCCTCCCACGCACGCACACACAGTTCACAAACAAAGGTCACACACAACCCTATTCACCCTGTCTATCAGTGTCCTCCTCTGTGTCTATAGAAAGTGAGACAGATGGAAGCGGACGAGAGAGGGAAGGACTGAATTGGTTTTCTGATGTGTAATTGCTTCTCCACTGTGTGCATCTACTGTCTGACAGAAGAAGATGGTTGAATAATACCACCTCATTCATACAGTCAAGGTTCAAATATAGTTAAAGGCTGAGAAACCATCTTTCAGCTCTATAGACCTCACATAGAAATACTCCCTGTTCTCTCTCTCTCTCTCACACACACACACACACACCACACACACACACCAGCTTACAGTCAGCATAGAGTCCTCTCCTGAGAGAGAGTTTAGAGCAGCCCGTTCCCGGGCGGTTTCTCTGTAGGTCATGACCTGGGATGGGAGGAGACGTGATAGAGGAGGAGAGGAGAGGGGGATGTAGGGAAGAGAGGAGAGAACCAGATAACAGGAGAGGAGAGATGCTGCAGCCTCTGCTATAGCAACATGCCTGGGTTCTGTTCAGAGGGTTTAGTGTTGCTAGTTTTACTGTGTGTGTGTGTGTGAGAGATGTTTTTGCTTTGTCTCCGTGATGGTATATACGGGTGAGTGCAGCTGTGTGTGTTTGACAAGGTTGTTGTTGTGTGTTGAGATGTAGGCAGCGGCATGCTCACTGAGCCATCTGTTCCTCGGTGCTAATTGGTATGCATGACAAAGTTTTTCCAGCCCATGACTCCTAATGAAAACGTGCACCCCGCCCTAATATCCACTAATGGCATCACCGTCTCAGCTCCGCCCCCAGCGCCATTATAGGACTAATAAGGGAATAACAGGGATTAGGTCTCGATCATGTTCTGGTGTTCCCAGGCATGGGATGGGAGTTTCCCTGGCGTTCGCCGCACCGTGCGGGAATGGAGACTGGTCTATCATCTCGACGCTCCTGCCTTCCCAACCTCAGACAGACAGACAGACAGACAGACAGACAGACAGACAGACAGACAGACAGACAGAAACAGAGAGAGACAGAGACAGAGAGAGAGAGAGAGAGACAGAGAGAGAAGAAGAAGGGGGAGAGAGAGAGACAGAGAGAGAGACAGAGAGAGAGAGAGAAGAAGGGGGAGAGAGAGAGAGAGAGAGAGAGAGAGAGAGAGAGAGAGAGAGAGAAGAAGGGGGAGAGAGAGAGGGAACAGCACAGCTGCACAGTGATGTGGTTTAAAGTAAGAGCTAATCCACCTATAAAAGTATTCATGCCTGAGAAATGTTGGACCAGGGCCTGAACACATTCCGTGACAAGACACTGGAGAATTAGACAGGGAGTGTGTGGTGTGTTCTGTTCACGTGGACAAAATGTTACACTGGTTAGGTCAGTGCTGTCTTGTGTGTGTTTTTAATGTAGAGGGAGACCGAGCTCCAGAGCTCAAATACTCTTCAGCTCCCTCTGAAATACAGTACCTAACCAGAGACATGAAGATATACACTGAATGTACAAAACATTAAGAACACCTGCTCTTTCCATGACAGACTGACCAGGTGAATCCAGGTGAAATCTAAGATCCCTTATTGATGTCACTTGTTAAATCCACTTCAATCAGTGTCGATGAAGGGGAGGAGACGGGTTAAAGAAGGATTTTTAAGCCTTGAGACAATTGAGGCATGGCTTGTGTATGTGTGCCATTCAGAGGGTGAATGGGCAAGACAAAAGATTTCAGTGCCTTTGAACGGGGTATGGTAGTAGGTTCCAGGCGCACCGGTTTGAGTCTGTCAAGAACTGTAACGCTGCTGGGTTTTTCACCCTCAACAGTTTCCTGTGTGTATGAAGAATGGTCCACCACCCAAAGGACATCAAGCCAACTTGACACAACTGTGGGAAGCATTGGAGTCAACATGGGCCAGTATCCCTGTGGAACACTTTAAATACTTTGTAGAGTCCATGCCCCAACGAATTGAGTCTGTTCTGAGGACAAAAGGGGTTGCAACTCAATATTAGGAAGGTGTTCTTAATGTTTTGTACAGAGAAAACAAACACTCACTCTGGTCTGTGGTCATGTTCTGTAATAAATCCCTTTGGTGGGGAAAAACTCATTCTGATTGGCTGGGCCTGGCTCTCCAGTGGGTGGGCCTTATCCCATCCCAGTCTACTGAACAAAAATATAAAGAAAAATTAGTTAGATTTTGAGTTAGATACTGAGTTACAGTCAATATAAGGAAATCAGCCAATTGAAATAAATTCATTAGGCCCTAATCTATGGATTTCACATGACTGGGCAGGGGCGCAGCCATGGATGGGCCTGGGATGGCATAAGGCCCACCCACTGGAGAGCCAGGCCCAGCCAATCAGAATGAGTTTTTCCCCACCAAAGGGCTTTATTACAGACAGAAATATTCCTCAGTCAGTTAAGAACAAATTCTTACTTACAATGACGGCCTATCGGGGAACAGTGAGTTAACTGCCTAGTTCAGGGGCAGAATGACAGGTTTTTACCTTACCAGCTCGGTGATTCAATCCAGCAACCTTTGGGTTACTGGCCCAACGCTCTAACCGCTAGGCTACCTGCCGCCCCCCTACCTGTCACCCCCCAATGATCATGCTGTTTAATCAGCTTCTTGATATGCCACACCTGTCAGGTGGATGGATTATCTTGGCAAAGGAGAAATGTTCACTAAAAGGGGTGTAAACAAATTTGTGCACAATTTGAGAGAAATAAGCTTTTGGTGCATATGGAACATTTCTGGGAGATTTTTATTTCAGATCATGAAACACTTTACATGTTGCATTTCTATTTGTGTTGGGTGTAGTTTCTCCTCTGGCCCTGTCTGTGTGCTCTGCAGGGGAGGTTAAAAGCAGAGAGGTAAACACTGTGTCTCAACACTCTGTTACCCTCTTAGACTGACTGACCAACAAATGGCTTCCTTCCTTCCTGCTGTCTGTTTCACTCCTGTTCTCTGCCCACCTTTATCCCCCCCCCCCTTCTCTCTCTCTACCATCTCTTGCTTCAATTTTACCCTCTCTACCCCCCTTCTCTCTTCCCTCTTCTCTCTCTTTTCCCTCTGTGTGTCCGTGGAGGTGGTGTTACCAGTAATGGGGGTTTATTAAAGTGTCAGCCAAGGTTTTTGCCTGTCCTCCACACAGGAACACCTGCAGCTTTCTTACAGAACAACACATTTACACAACCGCAGGGACAGCCGGGGGAGGGAGGTGTGGGCGCGTGTCTGTATGTGTGTGCTCGTGTGTGTTTGCCCTCGCTTGCTGTATGTGTCAATTCCCCTTTAGTCTAACGCCGGGAGAAACATGGGCCATTTTCAATTCCACAGGCTTTATTGCCATGACGAGAAGAAGCCTGCGTTGCCAATGTTAATAACGACGATAGCCACTTTATCCATCTTTCTCTGGTTCAGAGAGAACCTTAGTAGCAGCACACAGTACTTGGAGTCTAAACTCCCCAAAGCATTGTTGACAACGGAACATAATTGCGTTGTGAGGGCTACTGAACCCAACAGAATGCAAGTGATCATGTTCAATCAATACAGCTTGTAAACTGGATCCCAACAGAATGCAAGTGATCATGTTCAATCAATACAGCTTGTAAACTGGATCCCAACAGAATGCAAGTGATCATGTTCAATCAATACAGCTTGTAATCTGGATCCCAACAGAATGCAAGTCATCATGTTCAATCAATACACCGTGTAAACTGGATCCCAACAGAATGCAAGTGATCATGTTCAATCAATACAGCTTGTAAACTGGATCCCAACAGAATGCAAGTCATCATGTTCAATCAATACAGCTTGTAAACTGGATCCCAACAGAATGCAAGTCATCATGTTCAATCAATACAGCTTGTAAACTGGATCCCAACAGAATGCAAGTGATCATGTTCAATCAATACAGCTTGTAAACTGGATCCCAACAGAATGCAAGTGATCATGTTCAATCAATACAGCTTGTAAACTGGATCCCAACAGTCGTCTTCTCTCTGCGGCTTACACTCCTTATTATTCTGTATCTCTTCCTCCCTCCCTTCTCTTTCGGTTCTACCCTTCTCTTTGTCTCCTCTCGCTCCCTTTGTCCTCCTCCTCTTTGTCTGTGTTCCCCTCCCCACCCCTCCGTTGTTCAGGAGTTACGGCCAAGGTGTAGGAAAGTGCGCGGGGGTTCTTGTTGAAGCAAGCCACACACAGCAGTCAAGGTGTTAAGTATTATTGTGTCCTCTGTCTACTCTCCTGTTCCCAGTAATACCGCTATTATAGACCGCTCCACATCAGGCTTCATCAAACACACAAAGGCCCCCTGACCTTGGGATGGAGTGTGAATGAAGTATTAACAGTCCGCTTGTGAACACAGGCCCACCAACACACACACTCCAATAAGAGCACACACACACACACACACACACACACACACACACACACACACACACACACACACACACACACACACACACACACACACACACACACACACACACACACACACACACACACACACACACACACACACACACACACAGTACACACACCATTCCCCAGAAGGCAGCTTTGAACACGTAGCTGTCTTTGTATGATGGTAGTTGGTTCTGATTATCAGTTATATACTCTATCCATTATAACACTGTTCTACTTTAGCACTGAGTCTACATGACATAACATCCTAAACAATACTCTACAGCCCTCTATCCGAGCCCTAAATACTAGATCAAGGCTAGTGGTGGTAGTTCTACTGTCTCTCTGTTCGCTGTGTGCTCTGTCCTGGTTCCTTGGCCTGGTGTGCGGAGCAGCATTAGCCAAATGAGACGTTTTCGCCGTCATTGAGTCGGATGATGAGTTTTGGCAGAGCACTGGCCAGCTACGCCAGGCAATCACAGCCCATTGCCCCCCCCCCCTCCCCCACACACAAATTACAAGACACACACACACACAGGGCCGCTCATCTCTCAACCATGTGAGAGATTGGAGAGAGGGGAATGGGAGTTGATGATGAGAGAGTTAGTGAAAGTGTACATATTAAGCCCACCAAAAAATACTTTTAGACATTTCTAATATACACTGCCCTTATTTCTGGAAGAAAAGTGGCGATAAAATGAAATATGAATCTCTCGTGAAGTTTTATGACTTGACTTACAATATTTGTTTATATCTGAAAAGTTCGTGCTGGGCGTAATGGGATGAAATGTACCCTTTTAATGGGTGCTCCAAATAAACCCACCTCTTATAATTGATTTGAATTCATTTCTAAATGTTAAAAACCTACAAACTAGGGGTCCAATCGTGTCCACAGAGATCAATGTGGACTTAGGCTTTTGTTCTTGCCTACCTGTACACACCTGATTCGACTAATCATAGTCTTCAATCAAGACATGATTAGTTAAATCAGGTGTGTTTTTGCTTGGTTAATTAACAAAAACCTGCACTGGCCCTCTGTGGATAAGAAGCCATGCACAGGGACCATAACATACGCAACATTCAATGAATTATATGAAACCTGATTCACATTTGCTGCACTGCTATTCTTGTTTATTAGTTCTACTTGTCTTCCTAAAGCCTGTCTGAAGACTGTTTCAAATTGTTAAGAGAATTATGTTCTCAATGTTCATCAACTGAACTTCAATTAACTACTCGGTCTGTTACTAAGAATTTGTAAGGTTCTTGTTGAAATGAAACAGACAGAGGCCAGTCTACAATAGTCTATTTATCATTTCCTGTACATTGGTTTATATACAGTATATCACAAAAGTGAGTACGCCCCTCACATTTTTGTAAATATTTGAGTATATCTTTTCATGTGACAACACTGAAGAAATGACACTTTGCTACAATGTAAAGTAGTGAGTGTACAGCTTGTATAACAGTGTACATTTGCTGTCCCCTCCAAATAACTCAACACACAGCCATTAATGTCTAAACCGCTGGCAACAAAAGTGAGTACACCCCTAAGTGAAAATGTCCAAATTGGTCCCAAAGTGTCAATATTTTGTGTGGCCACCATCATTTTCCAGCACTGCCTTAACCCTCTTGGGCATGGAGTTCACCAGAGCTTCACAGGTTGACACTTGAGTCCTCTTCCACTCCTCCATGACGACATCACGGAGCTGGTGGATGTTAGAGAGCTTGCACTCCTCCACCTTCCGTTTGAGGATGCACCACAGATGCTCAATAGGGTTTAGGTCTGTAGACATGCTTGGCCAGTCCATCACCTTTACCCTCAGCTTCTTTAGCAAGGCAGTGGTCGTCTTGGAGGTGTGTTTGGGGTCGTTATCATGTTGGAATACTGCCCTGCGGCCCAGTCTCCGAAGGGAGGGGATCATGCTCTGCTTCAGTATGTCACAGTACATGTTGGCATTCATGGTTCCCTCAATGAACTGTAGCTCCCCAGTGCCGGCAGCACTCACGCAGCCCCAGACCATGACATTCCCACCACCATGCTTGACTGTAGGCAAGACACACTTGTCTTTGTACTCCTCACCTGGTTGCCGCCAGACACGCTTGACACCATCTGAACCAAATACTTTTATCTTGGTCTCATCAGACCACAGGACATGGTTCCAGTAATCCATGTCCTTAGTCTGCTTGTCTTCAGCAAACTGTTTGCGGGCTTTCTTGTGCATCATCTTAAGAAGAGGCTTCCTTCTGGGACCACAGCCATGCAGACCAATTTGATGCAGTGTACGGCGTATGGTCTGAGCACTGACAGGCTGACCCCCCACCCCTTCAACCTCTGCAGCAATGCTGGCAGCACTCATACGTCTATTTCCCAAAGACAACCTCTGGATATGACGCTGAGCACGTGCACTCAACTTCTTTGGTCGACCATGGCGAGGCCTGTTCTGAGTGGAACCTGTCCAGTTAAACCTCTGTATGGTCTTGTTCACCGTGCTGCAGCTCAGTTTCAGGGTCTTGGCAATCTTCTTATAGCCCAGGCCATCTTTATGTAGATCAACAAATATTTTTTTCAGATCCTCAGAGAGTTCTTTGCCATGAGGTGCCATGTTGAACTTCCAGTGACCAGTCAGTATGAGGGAGTGTGAGAGCGATGACACCAAATTTAACACACCTGCTCCCCATTCACACCTGAGACCTTGTCACACTAAAGAGTCACATTACACCGGGGAGGGAAAATGGCTAATTGGGCCCAATTTGGACATTTTCACTTAGGGGTGTACTCACTTTTGTTGCCAGCGGTTTAGACATTAATGGCTGTGTGTTGAGTTATTTTGAGGGGACAGCAAATGTACACTGTTATACAAGCTGTACACTCACTACTTTACATTGTAACAAAGTGTCATTTCTTCAGTGTTGTCACATGAAAAGATATACTCAAATATTTACAAAAATGTGAGGGGCGTACTCACTTTTGTGATATACTGTACCTCTCATTTTGTCATAAATGTCCCTCCTCCTCTCAGACAATGACAATATAGTTCACAAGTCTTCTCCTACTCATACATTGCCTGCCACCTGTTATACAATCTACTACAAGCCCAATAAAATGCAAATTAATTACTTAAAAATCATACAATGTGATTTTCTAGATTTTTGTTTTAGATTCCGTCTCTCACAGTTGAAGTGTACCTATGATAAAAATTACAGACCTCTACATGCTTTGTAAGTAGGAAAACCTGCAAAATCGGCAGTGTATCAAATACTTATTCTCCCCACTGTATATATATATAAAATATTCATGCTCATTCAATATTAGGGATATCAACACACTACCCCCATGTGGGCTCCCAAGTAGCACAGCGGTCTAAGGCACTGCATCTCAGTGCTAGAGGCATCACTACAGACACCCTGGTTCGATTCTAGGCTGTATCACAACCGGCCGTGATTGGGAGTCCCATAGGGCGGCACCATCTCAGGGTATTTAAAATATCTCAGGGTATTTAAAATATCTCAGGGTATTTCAAATATCTCAGGGTCGCTTCACCACCACATTTTTGCATCATCAAAATCTTGAGTATCAGATACAACATTATATCAATGATTTCATGTGAATGAATAAGATTTTCACCCTTTGAATCCTTTACAAATATGATTTCAAACAGAGGGTTCATGGCATGAAGGATTATTTGTCTTATACTGTTCAATGTAGATGGAGATGGGAGAAGGAAAGACAGGAAAGAAAATGGAGAAAGGGGGAAAGAGACTCACACACTGATCCCAAACATGCACTGTGTGTGTGTGTGTGTGTGTGTGTGTGTGTGTGTGTGTGTGTGTGTGTGTGTGTGTGTGTGTGTGTGTGTGTGTGTGTGTGTGTGTGTGTGTGTGTGTGTGTGTGTGTGTGTGTGTGTGTGTGTGTGTGTGTGTGTGTGTGTGTGTGTGTGTGTGTGTGTGTGTGTGAGGTAACACGTTCAGGGTTCAGTCAACCGTCAGCGCCATGGTCACAACCACTCCCTCTGCTCTGGCTGTTCCTATGGTAACAGGGTTTGGGGGAGAGAGCGGGACGGGATGGGGAGGGGCGGAAGAAAATAGGGAGGAGGATGTTAGACATTACAGAGTCACTTTGGTGTTGCTGGGATTTGGCCAATCCTGACTCTGTGGTTAATACATCCCTAATTCTTCTACCCTTCTGAGGATTGCAGGCCTGGACTAATAGTTGTGTATGTAGATTCAACCTCCCCCTCTCCTGACACACATACACACACATTTAGGCTTTAAAAACCGAGCCGTCAACGTTTGAATGTGCTTAAAGCACCATACATATAGAAATCATTCAGAGCAGTGGGACAGGAAGTAATGAGAGAGACTATGAAGCAGTTTGAGACCTATTGAGATGTACTCTTGGAGGGGTTTATGACAGTTCTATTAGGCTGGAACTGCTGTTTGAGTGAATATGTTTCTCAGGTTGGTGATTTCTCCAGGCTGTTCAGTCTGAAGTATACAAGCTGTGTGTGGGCGACAGCGATGAGCAATACTGAGGACATACTCAGCAACTTCTCTTCCTTAGACAGATAATGAGAACTCTGTCTGTGCATTCCCATAACGTTTCTCTCCTGCCTGTGTCTTTTCTTCCTGTACACACCAGTCGTGGGAGGTGATCTTCACTGCATTGCAATGTCTCAATAGACCAGAATGCACCACAGAATACCTTTCACTGTTCAACCGCGGCTCCTGAAAGCTTGTTCCCATTATAGAAGATGCTTTATTGGCTTGTTTTATTGTTGTATCAGTCCATTAAGGGTCTACTTATTAGCCTACATTTTCTGAGTCAAACTAAGCACACTAATTCAAGCATTCTAATACCTGTCAACAAAGGAGTTAGGTGACATGTTCATGGTCCTTGATAAGTGTGGTCTACTCTAGGGTATATCGGAATGAGCTGTATAGGAGTTGTCAGTGTTTCTGACAGCTCCTAGATATCTACGAGTAGAGCTTTGTAGCAGTAGGAGCAGTCATTTGGTCTAGTGGGACAGTAGTAGCAGTAGGAGTTTTATAGCTGTAGTAGGAGTTTTATAGCTGTAGTAGTATGAGTTTTATAGCTGTAGTAGTAGCAGTAGGAGATTTATAGCTGTAGTAGTAGCTGTAGGAGTTTTATAGCAGTAGTAGTAGCAGTAGGAGTTTTATAGCTGTAGTAGTAGCAGTAGGAGTGTTATAGCTGTAGTAGTGGGAGTTTTATAGCTGTAGTAGTAGCAGTAGGGGTTTTATAGCTGTAGTAGTAGCAGTAGGAGTTTTATAGCTGTAGTAGTAAGAGTTTTATAGGTGTAGCAGTAGGAGTTTTATAGCTGTAGTAGTAGCAGTATGAGTTTTATAGCTGTAGTAGTAGCAGTAGGACTTTTATAGCTGTAGTAGTAGCAGTAGGAGTTTTATAGCTGTAGTAGTAGGAGTTTTATAGTTGTAGTAGTAGGAGTTTTATAGCTGTAGTAGTAGCAGTAGGAGTTTTATAGCTGTAGTAGTAGGGTGTTTTATAGCTGTAGTAGTAGCAGTAGGAGTTTTATAGCTGTAGTAGTAGGAGTTTTATAGCTGTAGTAGTAGGAGTTTTATAGCTGTAGTAGTAGCAGTAGGAGTTTTATAGCTGTAGTAGTAGGAGTTTTATAGCTGTAGCAGTAGGAGTTTTATAGTTGTAGCAATAGGAGTTTTATAGCTGTAGCAGTAGGAGTTTTATAGCTGTAGCAGTAGGAGTTTTATAGCTGTAGCAGTAGGAGTTTTATAGCTGTAGCAATAGGAGTTTTATAGCTGTAGCAATAGGAGTTTTATAGCTGTAGCAGTAGGAGTTTTATAGCTGTAGCAATAGGAGTTGTATAGCTGTAGCAGTAGGAGTTGTATAGCTGTAGCAATAGGAGTTGTATAGCTGTAGCAGTAGGAGTTTTATAGTTGTAGCAGTATGAGTTTTATAGCTGTAGCAGTAGGAGTTTTATAGCTGTAGCAGTAGGAGTTTTATAGCTGTAGCAGTAGGAGTTTTATAGCTGTAGCAGTAGGAGTTTTATAGCTGTAGCAGTAGGGGTTTTATAGCTGTAGCAGTAGGGGTTTTATAGCTGTAGCAGTAGGAGTTTTATAGCTGTAGCAGTAGGAGTTTTAATAGCTGTAGCAGTAGGAGTTTTATAGCTGTAGCAGTAGGGGTTTTATAGCTGTAGCAGTAGGGGTTTTATAGCTGTAGCAGTAGGGGTTTTATAGCTGTAGCGGTAGGAGTTTTATAGCTGTAGCAGTAGGAGTTTTATAGCTGTAGCAGTAGGGGTTTTATAGCTGTAGCAGTAGGGGTTTTATAGCTGTAGCGGTAGGAGTTTTATAGCTGTAGCAGTAGGAGTTTTATAGCTGTAGCAGTAGGAGTTTTATAGTGTAGCAGTAGGAGTTTTATAGTGTAGCAGTAGGAGTTTTATAGCTGTAGCAGTATGAGTTTATAGCTGTAGCTGTAGCAGTAGGAGTTTTATAGCTGTAGCAGTAGCAGTAGGAGTTGTAGTCGTCAGCATTTGATCTAAGCTGAATGTTGTTGTCTTCCAGATTAGTTCCCATGTGCGACAGTTACACCACCTCCAATTATGTTCCGATGACTAGTGTCTGAGGGGCCATGGGAGAACTCCATTGATGTCCAGGAGAGGAATGAAGGTGCATGTGTTGGAGAGATGTTTGATTGATGTGGGTGAGTGTGTGTGTCGGTCTGTGTGTACGTGTGTGTTCAAGTGGAAATGAAAATGGAGGGAAAAAACAGCAGGGTGTACCAGAGCAACTTTCCCCAAAACTCATCCATCCCAAACCACAGTGGGGGGTGTGTGTGTGTGTCAGCGAATACAAGAGGCCATGCTGTGCTCAAAGCTGTGCTTACTGCTATCCCCACTCACCTGCATCCATCTCTCACTCTGTCTCGTTCTCCCTCTCTGTCTGTTTCTATCTCTCCCATGGGCGTCTGCCACACTCCTCCCTGCATTGATGTGACTGAGACCCTCCTACTGTGTACAGGATTCACTAGGAATACCTAGGAACTAGAGCCTAGGTTTTTCCCAGTCAGGTCAGAAACTCCTCTCTCTGTATGTAATATAGTTGTGTCAGGTTATCGCTTTTCCAGCTGTAAAAAGAACTCCACACACCACTATTATTGGTAAACACATCCTCATATAGAAAGTTGGCGTTGTATACGCTGCCTGCATCCAATAACCTACTGATCTATATCCCTAATGGTGCAGATCTGTTAGTCTCTCTTATCGATGCTTCACTGGTTCAGAGCCAGCTCAGCTATCTTCCTGCCACTGCTGGGAAAGTTGGACTTTCTCTCCTGTGTTAAACCCATAGTGCAGTTGAGACGGCGGCACACACACACACACACCGGATCACTCAGCTGCTCTACTTTATGGAGAGGGGGAAAGTCTCCTAATGTTCCCTGCCAAGGAATACACATACACACACACACACACACACCTTGGCTAAGACTGTAGATCACCTCTCAGTCACGGCCCTGTGCTGCAAATGAGACTGATGGAAGCTATAGTTCAGCCATTAAGGCAGACAATTGGCTGGGGGATGGGGGGGGGGGGGGGGGGGGGGGGGGGGGGGGGGGCGAGACAGAGAGGCTATGGCAGGAGTTGTTCCACTCAATGACTTAATCTGTGCCCCGGGACACACTCTTGCTGTTTCAGGTTCACTCACACACTGACAGCAATAACACCTTGTCAGCCAGGGCTGCAGGGGTGAAGGGCTGCAGGGGTGAAGGGCTGCAGGGGTGAAGGGCTGCAGGGGTGAAGGGCTGCAGGGGTGAAAGGCTGCAGGGGTGAAGAGCTGCAGGGGTGAAAGGCTGCAGGGGTGAAGGGCTGCAGGGGTGAAGGGCTGCAGGGGTGAAGGGGCTGCAGGGGTGAAGGGGCTGCAGGGGTGAAGGGCTGCAGGGGTGAAGGGGTGAAGGGCTGCAGGGGTGAAGGGCTGCAGGGGTGAAGGGCTGCAGGGGTGAAGGGCTGCAGGGGTGAAGGGCTGCAGGGGTGAAGAGCTGCAGGGGTGAAGAGCTGCAGGGGTGAAGAGCTGCAGGGGTGAAGGGGTGAAGGGCTGAAGGGGTGAAGGGCTGCAGGGGTGAAGTAATTTGGCTGCATGACACAAGTAATTTTTCCAACAATTGTTTACAGACAGATTATTTGACTTAGAATTCACTCTATCACAATTCCAGTGGGTCAGAAGTTTACATACAAAGGCTGTGCCTTTAAACAGCTTGGAAAATTTGACTCAATTGGAGGTGTACCTGTGGATGTATTTCAAGGCCTACCTTCAAACCCAGTACCTCTTTGCTTGACATCATGGGGAAATCAGCCAAGACCTCCACAAGTCTGGCTCATCCTTGGGAGCAATTTTCAAATGCCTGAAGGTACCACGTTCATCTGTACAAACAATAGTATGCAAGTATAAACACCATGGGACCATGCAGCCGTCATACCGCTCATGAAGGAGACGCTTTCTGTCTCCTAGAGCTGAACGTACTTTGGTGCGAAAAGTGCAAGTCAATCCCAGAACAGAAAGGACCTTGTGAAGATGCTGGAGGAAACGGGTACGAAAGTATCTATATCCACAGTAAAGCGAGTCCTATATCGACAGCAAGGAAGAAGCCACTGCTCCAAAACCGCCATAAAAAAGCCAGACTACGGTTTGCAAGTGCACATGGGGACAAAGATCCCCATGTGACCCCAAGCATACTTCCAAAGTTGTGCAAAATGGCTTAAGAACAACAAAGTCAAGGTATTGGAGTGGCCATCACAAAGCCCTGACCTTAATCCTATACATCTGGGCAGAACTGATAAAGCGTGTGCGAGCATGGAGGCCTACAAACCTGACTCAGTTACACCAGCTCTGTCAGGAAGAATGGGCCAAAATTCACCCAACTTATTGTGGGTATCTTGTGGAAGGCTACCTGAAATGTTTGATCCAAGTTAAACAATTTAAAGGCAATGCTACCAAATACTGTGTAAACTTCTGATCCACTGGGAATGTGATGAAATAAATAAAAGCAGAAATAATTCAATCAATCTCTACTATTATTCTGACATTTCACATTATTAAAATAAAGTGGTGATCCTAACTGACCTAAGATAGGGAATCTTTACTAGGATTAAAGGTCAGGAATTGTGAAAAACTGAGTTTAAATGTATTTGGATAAGGTGTATGTAAACTTCCGACTTCAACTGTACACGGTCACGCAGTATGCATCTTATAACAGATCATGAAGCTTTATGAGCATTCATAGAGCTGTATGGCTGTGCATGGCTGTGTAATGGGGCATGTTGGCAGTTGGGGCTGTGATGGGCAGGGTGAATGGTTCAAAAGGGCATTGTGCCTTATCCTTATAGACTAATTCCCTCCCCCAGGCCTCAAACAACCACACAATGAGGAATTGTCTCTCTCTCTCTCACACGCACACACACATAACAAGCCTTTTACACAGAGTGTATTAGTGGGTGGTTGTTGTGCTTCCAGCCTGGGGTGTCTAGGGATGGATATACTGCAGGTGTCATGGCTGTGCTGTGTGCCAGGGGAGCCGTTCATCTCCCGTTTTTAAATGTCTAACGTTCAAGCAACGCTCTGCTTTATGAGTGTGAACGTTGGCGTAACGCTTGGTGTTCATTGGGGCCGTAACTTCTTCCCGGTCCCCTCGGCGCTGTGGCTGGGATTTATCGTCCGGCTTACCGTGGAGTGATTGCCGTGGGGACCGTTAGCACTCGTTTGCTCGTTCCCTCATTCTCCCGGCTTGGTCATTTATTTGACATGTCCTTTAAGTCCTTTAAAGAATTGGGCGTTTCTGCCGAACGCCTGGGCTCTTTCTGCAAGAGATGGATGTGCCGTGTTCAAAGGTCTGTATGTTCTCCCTCCCTTCATCCCTCGTTCTCTTTTTTGAATCCCTCCCTCTTTTCCTCCCTCTCTCCCTGAGCTTTATAGAGTGGTATTACGGCTGTCAGCTAGTCAAGCAAGGGATTTGGGCTTGTTTTGTTAATGCTCTCTCCTTTCTCCTGTGGAGAATAACAAAAGTGAAAGTAGAGCGATACAGCAGCACATGGACTTCAGCTTGTTTAGTTTTTACTCTGGTTCCGTGGCACCACAGGCTGAAGTGGAGACTGAGACCGTGTGTGTGCTGGTACGTTCTAGCCCTATTCATGCAGCTGGCCCTGGGATCAATGGCAACTGTGCTGATTGTTCGAGGCTGGCGGCCGTTTTTAGGGAAATCGTTAAGATGTAAAACAAGCCATTGTGATCCCAGATTGTTCCCTCAGGGAGTCGTGCGTGTGTGTTGGTGTGCGCAGTCGCACACACCATTTATCTTCTGAGCTATTGCAACAGAGTGTTGATTTTCTCTTTTAAAAAGCTTACCAAGCTCAAGTTTTTATTTGACACACACAAGGCCAATTGAATGTGATTCGTGACAACACTGACTACTTGAGCAGAGAGAAAGAAGCAGAAAAAGGAAAGGTTACAGAGAATTAAAAACATGTACTGACTTAACAGTGTGTGTGTGTAATGTTACCATGTCATGTAGTGTTTTGTAATACAGTCCAGGCCCTCAGCACTCAGCAGACTAAATCCCTTCTACAGAGTGAGCCAGACCTGAATTAACACCACGCATTCCCTCTGCTCATCACCACACACACACACACACACACACACACACACACACACACACACACACACACACACACACACACACACACACACACACACACACACACACACACACACACACACACACACACACACACTTGTTTTACTATCCTTGTGGGGATCAAACAATTGAATCCCATTCAAAATCCTATTTTCCCTTAACCCCTAATTCTAATTCTAACCCTAATTTTAACCCTAAGCCTAACCGTTTTTCATTGTGGGGACCTTTGAAATGTCCCCACTTGTCCAAATTGTCCTTGTTTTACTATTCATTGTGAGGACTTCTGGCCCCTACAAGGATAGCAAAACCAAAAAACAGACCCACACATTCCCTGGTGTTGCTGTCCCCTTTTATCTTGTACTTGTATAGTGGAGTGCTAGGCCTACCTGCTCCGAGGGAATCTGTTTTCTTGAAATCATGTTATGTGGATTGAAAATAATGTATGTACGGATCTCCCCTTCCTAAGGACTGTGCTGTTTATCAATTTGAGCCGAACAAAGAGGTATAATGGGTTCGCACTGAAAAATATGTCGCGTAAAGCTTACTTCATTATTCAAGGTTTTAAATGTTTTACTGCATCAGGGATAGCGTACACAGACGTTTCAGCTCCACAGGGTTCTTCTTTGTGTAGGTAACATGTTCTTTCATCCAAAACAGCATTTGTAATGATCATCAGTTGAGCAGCAGGTGCTACTAATCAGGGTTTGTCCCTCATCTGCCAATCAGGGCCCCTCTGGTCTACTTGTATATATATTAGTCACAAAGAGATACAGAATTATAGGGGATGGGAGCGGGCATGAAGAACAACTCACCAATCAATCGCCGCAGGTGTCCGCTCACCTAAATACGTCACATCAATTAATAGCCCACCACAAATCAATTAATAATAATCAATTAATAGCCCACCACAAAGGACGGCCCAGCCGTTCATAAATATGTGGGGCCAACTCATAAACGATAAGCACAATCTGATATGGACAGTGTGTAACAGTCTAAATGTGGCTTATAGGACGGAGGTGGAATCGAATTCTTTGTTTAAACCGTGTGGAGATAGATAAGTGAATGTATATATCCACATGGCTTCTCTTTGGTGTGATGTGTTGTCAAAGTCACCTACTCTGTGTGATGGATGAATCTTTTCCATCCCGACGCAACGCAATTTATTAATAGAAGGATTTTGTTCTATAAAGTGTCTCGCACCTCGTGAGGTGATATCTTGACGTCTAATTTGGATTTATGTTCTCCAAGATGTACTTTCAAGGTGCGGGACTATTATGAACATTTTTGTTGTTGTTGCGAAACATAAACGGAACTTTACAGGTTACACAGGGAACCCAGCCTTGAACCAGCTGCTACCCCAGTGGACCTCTCCTTCTCATCTTCCTGAGAATGTCAATACGGTGTACTTTCACGTCTTCCATGTCAAGTCAGATGTAGCTTCTGTGATCTGTTATGTAACCTAGCGCCCCCTGTTGTCTCTTTTCAGTAACGGCACGGCCGGGAAGATGAATGGGGCGTTGGAGCATTCGGACCAGCCCGACCCAGACGCCATCAAGATGTTCGTGGGCCAGATCCCTCGCTCCTGGTCAGAGAAGGAGCTGAAGGAGCTGTTTGAGCCCTACGGGGCCGTCTATCAGATCAACATCCTCCGAGACCGCAGCCAGAACCCTCCACAGAGCAAAGGTATGGTGGGGAGACAGTCATACACACACAGACCACACACACACACACACAACAGCCAGAACGCTCAGCCGAACAAAGATACGATGGAGAATCACTCACTCACAGCTTATGCAATCCTACAGAGAAAAAGTAAGGCATAAACACAAAGGCATACTGCCCAGTAGACATGGATAAATTCCATCAATGCCAGCGTGATATTTCTCTGAAACTGTGTCTTTGACACAAAACACAATGAATATATACATGTTCATCTCATCCGCCTTTTCCTGATGAACTTGTCAAGTCGGAGGGAAAACAAAAGAGGCAGCAGAGCCGACAATGAGACTATGCTGCTGCCACATTAGCAGACACGCATCCAACGCACAGAGAGACAACAGAATGCACTGTGATGACAGGCGGCTTGAGGAGACAGTGGGAGTAGGCGGATGGAAGATGTAGGGGGGAGAGGGAGACGGAGAGAGAGGAGATTTTGGTAAAGGCCACTGCAGACACACACCTGTTTATGTCATATTTTATTTATCTTCACTAAATCAAGAAATAAAAAGGAAGAATGGAAGAGAAGGAGCAAGAGCTTTCCCTCACCTCCTCGTCCCCACAGCATCTCTCTGTTTTGCTCTCTCTCGTCCCTCCTCATCTCTCTCTCTCCATCCCTCTCTCTCTTTCTGAGTCACAAACTCCCACAAGCCTTGACACAGCAATTCAGCAGTCTGCCAAGGGGAGACAGGGATATACCTAAATCAAATCATCCGGCCTAAACTCACTGTCATGGGCTCTGTGTTTGAGTCTGAGTGTGTTCATGCTTATGTGTCTCTCTCTTTCTCCTCCTCTGTCTGTGTCCCTAACCTCTGGATGACTTCTCTTCCTCGTTGTTTCTCCGTGGGAGATGTGAACAATGCATTGCTCTCGTCAGCCTCTCCTCTCTTCCTCCATTTTGCCTTTCTCTGTCACTAAGCCCTTGAGTCGTTCTGATTTCTCTGGTTGATGAGTCAAAGTGTGGGAGAGTGTCACTCATAGACACTTTACTTTAAGTAGGGAAAACAGCCTGTCCTCTCTTCCTTGAGACTGTAAACACTCAACAATCTCTCGCTCTCTCTCTCTTTCTCTGGCCTGTAAAATGGAGGATTGAACAGATTTACTGTTTGATAGTGCTCTGTCTAGGCTTGTATATTCCCAGGCTTTAGGCGCCGTTGTTTTCTCGTCGTTGCGTAAGAACTCTCTAGCGCGACATGGCCTTGTCAGAGCCCTCACACACAGTGGAGCCGCAATGGCCCCTCTCGGCTCCACAGTTGCATTGGAGCCAATTCTCATTTCATTGGTGTCAAGGAAACTGTGCCCCTTTCCCCCCGGTCTGTTTAGCTTAAATGAATGACCATATTTTCAGAGTGGTCTCAGTTAGACGGTTGAGTGAGTGTGCTCCGTCACCCCTGGCGATCCAGAGGCCGGGTCAGCGGCTCTCTCTTGACTATTACTAGAGTAATTTGGATTTGTGAAGTGGAGTTTTATTTTATTTTCTCTCCTTCTCTCCTTCTCTCTCTCCATTCTTCTCTAATCCATTGATGGTAGATACACATTCCTCCTTACACATACTGTTACTGATGCTTCTAGAAAAGGTTTTCCTCCATTTTTCATGTAAAAGATGACACACATGAATACATTTTAACCCAGTGAGTTCGTAGACAGTGTTTCCTGCCTGAGTGGTCTGGTTGACTTTAGATGGTTATTCTGCAGGAAGGGCAGCTGCTAGGTGAGTTGAGTCTGGTCCCAGGCCTGGACTATCTGATGGATGCTGTGTCTGTGTGAACGCTGGCCAGTGCAGTATGGACAGTTTAGTTTGGCTGCTGTTGCTTTAATGTGTTAAGAGTCAACAAACAGATGAGTGGAGAGAGCGAGAGAGAATTTGATTTAGCACAGAGAGGGGGATGAGAGAGGGAGGAGAGGAGAGAGGGTCCAGAGGGGTAAACAAAGACAGTTCTCCTCTCTCAACAACAGTTTGCATCCAGGTTTGTTTGCATCTGTTGTCTAGCCGGGTGTGTACAGCACAGTTGTGAGTGTGTGTGTGTGTGTGTGTGTGTTGGCAGGGGACATACTATGTCATTAATCTTAATGATCGCGCCTGTCCTCATGGAGGACACACAAAATGGGTGTAATGTCTTCATTAGCAAGTTGTATCTACTGCACAAATCTCTGGACATGGTGTCTGAAAGAACGACACCTCATATCAGCAACACACACACACGCTGAAATATAACAGCTCACAGTATCTGATTCTCCATCACCACTCTCCATGTACATCCACTCTGGGGTTTCCCACTGTAGTATCCAGGGGCATCCAGCTATCCAATGGCACACATTCACCTTTACAATTCTAATTCAACTGCATTCTCCCTCAACGCTGAGGTAACGCTCGGCAAACGCTTTGCCTCCCAACACAATTATCTCCTCTAATGGATTCAGTAGAGACCGGGCCGACCTGAGTCAGAACACTGATTTATTTCATTCTTTCCTAAAGCAGCACAGCCAATTAGATTGGCATAACAAGACATTCGCTGTGTTAGCAGTCTACCCAAGTCCAATTAGTGAGCGACTGCAGGTGGATTTTATAATGGGCGAGAGGCGGGGGGTGGGGGTTGTGTGTATTGGCATGTGCAGTGTTGGAAGCCTACTCTGTGTGTGTTTGGGGTTAGCCAGGGAACAGCGTTTTTGAGGATTTAATTTGGAGCCGTTTCTCCACAGTTAGTTGTGGTGGATTTGTAAAGTGCTGTGTGTCCTAATCTGGTCTGAAGGTACAGTGGACATAAGGAGATATTGCCAGTCAAAGATCCAATGCTCTCAACACAGGCCGCTATGGCTGATTGTACCTCCCAAACCCCTTCTCTCACTCTCTTCCCCCTCTATCAATCCACTCCTCTCCTGCTTGATTGAGTACGATCTATTTCTCTCTCACACACACACACACAGCATATAGTGTTCTCCCGTGTAGCCACTCTAACCAGAGGGTGGTGTGGTCAGTAATTGCAGCAGCAGAGTTAATTAATGTAGGTCAGAGGCTGGGGGTGAGGGGGTTCTTCCTGGGTGCTGGGGCCCAGTGAAGAATGCAGGGACCTGGTGTAGAGTGCCCTCTAACCTCCCTCCCTCACATTCATCTCCTCCATCTAGCTCCTCACGACCAGATTAGTGCGGTTCGTTCCTCTCTCTCTCCATCTCTATTGCTCTGTCTCCTCTATCCCCTCCCTGTTAATAAACCATGCTAACATTCTGTTCCTCGTTTGCTGCACTCAATCTGCAATCTGACGAAATCGTTCCGCTCTTTTTGACCCCCTCGCTCCCTCCCTCCATGCCAGTCCTCTCTTCTCTTACCACTCTGCTTCCATCCGCGCCTCTACACCCCCTCCTCTCTCATCCCTTTTATTGTTCCTCTCCCCTCCTCTCTCTACCCCCTCACCTCTCTCTCTGTCTACTATGATGGTGTGGACCTGTGGATGTTGTTATTGACAGTGTGAGAAGGGCACAGGTTTTTTGTGCAGTCAAAAGGCTCCTTCAGTAGATATAAAGCATTTACAAACACTGTCTCTCTCCTAATCTCTATTCCTCTCACTGGCTACTCCCCCCTGTATCTACGTTTTGCGCATGTGTGTGTGTGCATATTTTCTTTCACCTCTGTGTGTTTTGTGCATGCCTGCATGTGTGTGTATGTCCGGTGTAGTGTGTGTGGTGTATTCTAAGCCTTGTTGGCCTTCATATAAATGTTGAGAGAGAGGTTATTCACAGCACACTCCATGTTGTAGTACTCCAGACGGGTCTCCAGACCAGATATTGAGTGTCTCGGTCTTGTCTTGGTGTCGGATACGTTTGTACTATGTCTGGAATCTGTCTCCGACAGAAAGAACTCGTCGTTGTTTCGGAGAAAAAACAACTCCAGTCAGCACATAAAACCTCTTCAACCGGCCAAATATATACACTCCTTTCTGGAAACATTAAGACAGTATGTTAACAGCCTTTATATCTATTATAGACATGTTTCTGCAATGGTGAACCTGTAGGCCTTCAGTGTGTGACAGGTTAGTACAGTGGTGAACCTGTAGGCCTTCAGTTTGTGACAGGTTAGTACAGTGGTGAACCTATAGGTCTTCAGTTTGTGACAGGTTAGTACAGTGGTGAACCTATAGGTCTTCAGTGTGTGACAGGTTAGTACAGTGGTGAACCTATAGGTCTTCAGTGTGTGACAGGTCAGTACAGTGGTGAACCTATAGGCCTTCAGTGTGTGACAGGTTAGTACAGTGGTGAACCTATAGGCCTTCAGTGTGTGACAGGTTAGTACAGTGGTGAACCTATAGGCCTTCAGTGTGTGACAGGTTAGTACAGTGGTGAACCTATAGGCCTTCAGTGTGTGACAGGTTAGTACAGTGGTGAACCTATAGGCCTTCAGTGTGTGACAGGTTAGTACAGTGGTGAACCTATAGACCTTCAGTGTGTGACAGGTTAGTACAGTGGTGAACCTATAGGTCTTCAGTGTGTGACAGGTTAGTACAGTGGTGAACCTATAGACCTTCAGTGTGTGACAGGTTAGTACAGTGGTGAACCTATAGGTCTTCAGTGTGTGTGTGACAGGTTAGTACAGTGGTGAACCTATAGGCCTTCAGTGTGTGACAGGTTAGTACAGTGGTGAACCTATAGGTCTTCAGTGGTGAACCAATAGGCCTTCAGTGTGTGACAGGTCAGTACAGTGGTGAACCTATAGGTCTTCAGTGTGTGACAGGTTAGTACAGTGGTGAACCTATAGGTCTTCAGTGTGTGACAGGTTAGTACAGTGGTGAACCTATAGGTCTTCAGTGTGTGACAGGTTAGTACAGTGGTGAACCTATAGGTCTTCAGTGTGTGACAGGTTAGTACAGTGGTGAACCTATAGACCTTCAGTGTGTGACAGGTTAGTACAGTGGTGAACCTATAGGTCTTCAGTGTGTGTGTGACAGGTTAGTACAGTGGTGAACCTATAGGCCTTCAGTGTGTGACAGGTTAGTACAGTGGTGAACCTATAGGTCTTCAGTGGTGAACCAATAGGCCTTCAGTGTGTGACAGGTTAGTACAGTGGTGAACCTATAGGTCTTCAGTGTGTGACAGGTTAGTACAGTGGTGAACCTATAGGTCTTCAGTGTGTGACAGGTTAGTACAGTGGTGAACCTATAGACCTTCAGTGTGACAGGTTAGTACAGTGGTGAACCTATAGGCCTTCAGTGTGTGACAGGTTAGTACATTGGTGAACCTATAGGTCTTCAGTGTGTGACAGGTTAGTACAGTGGTGAACCTATAGGTCTTCAGTGTGTGACAGGTTAGTACAGTGGTGAACCTATAGGTCTTCAGTGGTGAATCTATAGGCCATCAGTGTGTGACAGGTTAGTACAGTGGTGAACCTATAGGTCTTCAGTGTGTGACAGGTTAGTACAGTGATGAACCTATAGACCTTCAGTGTGTGACAGGTCAGTACAGTGGTGAACCTATAGGTCTTCAGTGTGTGACAGGTTAGTACAGTGGTGAACCTATAGACCTTCAGTGTGTGACAGGTTAGTACAGTGGTGAACCTATAGGTCTTCAGTGTGTGACAGGTTAGTACAGTGGTGAACCTATAGACCTTCAGTGTGTGACAGGTTACAGTGGTGAACCTATAGGTCTTCAGTGTGTGACAGGTTAGTACAGTGGTGAACCTATAGGCCTTCAGTGTGTGACAGGTTAGTACAGTGGTGAACCTATAGGTCTTCAGTGTGTGACAGGTTACAGTGGTGAACCTATAGGTCTTCAGTGTGTGACAGGTTAGTACAGTGGTGAACCTATAGGCCTTCAGTGTGTGACAGGTTAGTACAGTGATGAACCTATAGGCCTTCAGTGTGTGACAGGTTAGTACAGTGGTGAACCTATAGACCTTCAGTGTGTGACAGGTTACAGTGGTGAACCTATAGGTCTTCAGTGTGTGACAGGTTAGTACAGTGGTGAACCTATAGGCCATCAGTGTGTGACAGGTTAGTACAGTGGTGAACCTATAGGTCTTCAGTGTGTGACAGGTTAGTACAGTGATGAACCTATAGACCTTCAGTGTGTGACAGGTTACAGTGGTGAACCTATAGGTCTTCAGTGTGTGACAGGTTAGTACAGTGGTGAACCTATAGGTCTTCAGTGTGACAGGTTAGTACAGTGGTGAACCTATAGGTCTTCAGTGGTGAACCTATAGGCCATCAGTGTGTGTGACAGGTTAGTACAGTGGTGAACCTATAGGTCTTCAGTGGTGAACCTATAGGCCATCAGTGTGTGTGACAGGTTAGTACAGTGGTGAACCTATAGACCTTCAGTGTGTGACAGGTTAGTACAGTGGTGAACCTATAGGCCTTCAGTGTGTGTGTGACAGGTTAGTACAGTGGTGAACCTATAGGTCTTCAGTGTGTGACAGGTTAGTACAGTGGTGAACCTATAGACCTTCAGTGTGACAGGTTAGTACAGTGGTGAACCTATAGGCCTTCAGTGTGTGACAGGTTAGTACATTGGTGAACCTATAGGTCTTCAGTGTGTGACAGGTTAGTACAGTGGTGAACCTATAGGTCTTCAGTGTGTGACAGGTTAGTACAGTGGTGAACCTATAGGTCTTCAGTGGTGAACCTATAGGCCATCAGTGTGTGACAGGTTAGTACAGTGGTGAACCTATAGGTCTTCAGTGTGTGACAGGTTAGTACAGTGATGAACCTATAGACCTTCAGTGTGTGACAGGTCAGTACAGTGGTGAACCTATAGGTCTTCAGTGTGTGACAGGTTAGTACAGTGGTGAACCTATAGACCTTCAGTGTGTGACAGGTTAGTACAGTGGTGAACCTATAGGTCTTCAGTGTGTGACAGGTTAGTACAGTGGTGAACCTATAGGCCTTCAGTGTGTGACAGGTTAGTACAGTGGTGAACCTATAGGTCTTCAGTGTGTGACAGGTTACAGTGGTGAACCTATAGGTCTTCAGTGTGTGACAGGTTAGTACAGTGGTGAACCTATAGGCCTTCAGTGTGTGACAGGTTAGTACAGTGATGAACCTATAGGCCTTCAGTGTGTGACAGGTTAGTACAGTGGTGAACCTATAGACCTTCAGTGTGTGACAGGTTACAGTGGTGAACCTATAGGTCTTCAGTGTGTGACAGGTTAGTACAGTGGTGAACCTATAGGCCATCAGTGTGTGACAGGTTAGTACAGTGGTGAACCTATAGGTCTTCAGTGTGTGACAGGTTAGTACAGTGATGAACCTATAGACCTTCAGTGTGTGACAGGTTACAGTGGTGAACCTATAGGTCTTCAGTGTGTGACAGGTTAGTACAGTGGTGAACCTATAGGTCTTCAGTGTGACAGGTTAGTACAGTGGTGAACCTATAGGTCTTCAGTGGTGAACCTATAGGCCATCAGTGTGTGTGACAGGTTAGTACAGTGGTGAACCTATAGGTCTTCAGTGGTGAACCTATAGGCCATCAGTGTGTGTGACAGGTTAGTACAGTGGTGAACCTATAGACCTTCAGTGTGTGACAGGTTAGTACAGTGGTGAACCTATAGGCCTTCAGTGTGTGTGTGACAGGTTAGTACAGTGGTGAACCTATAGGTCTTCAGTGTGTGACAGGTTAGTACAGTGGAGAACCTATAGGTCTTCAGTGTGTGACAGGTTAGTACAGTGGTGAACCTATAGGTCTTCAGTGTGTGACAGGTTAGTACAGTGGTGAACCTATAGGTATTCAGTGTGTGACAGGTACAGGTTAGTACAGTGGTGAACCTATAGGTCTTCAGTGTGTGACAGGTTAGTACAGTGGTGAACCTATAGGTCTTCAGTGTGTGACAGGTTAGTACAGTGGTGAACCTATAGGTCTTCAGTGTGTGACAGGTTAGTACAGTGGTGAACCTATAGGTCTTCAGTGTGTGACAGGTTAGTACAGTGGTGAACCTATAGGTCTTCAGTGGTGAACCAATAGGCCTTCAGTGTGTGACAGGTTAGTACAGTGGTGAACCTATAGGTCTTCAGTGTGTGACAGGTTAGTACAGTGGTGAACCTATAGGTCTTCAGTGTGTGACAGGTTAGTACAGTGGTGAACCTATAGACCTTCAGTGTGACAGGTTAGTACAGTGGTGAACCTATAGACCTTCAGTGTGTGACAGGTTACAGTGGTGAACCTATAGGTCTTCAGTGTGTGACAGGTTAGTACATTGGTGAACCTATAGGTCTTCAGTGTGTGACAGGTTAGTACAGTGGTGAACCTATAGGTCTTCAGTGTGTGACAGGTTAGTACAGTGGTGAACCTATAGGTCTTCAGTGGTGAACCTATAGGCCATCAGTGTGTGACAGGTTAGTACAGTGTTGAACCTATAGGTCTTCAGTGTGTGACAGGTTAGTACAGTGATGAACCTATAGACCTTCAGTGTGTGACAGGTCAGTACAGTGGTGAACCTATAGGTCTTCAGTGTGTGACAGGTTAGTACAGTGGTGAACCTATAGACCTTCAGTGTGTGACAGGTTAGTACAGTGGTGAACCTATAGGTCTTCAGTGTGTGACAGGTTAGTACAGTGGTGAACCTATAGACCTTCAGTGTGTGACAGGTTACAGTGGTGAACCTATAGGTCTTCAGTGTGTGACAGGTTAGTACAGTGGTGAACCTATAGGCCTTCAGTGTGTGACAGGTTAGTACAGTGGTGAACCTATAGGTCTTCAGTGTGTGACAGGTTACAGTGGTGAACCTATAGGTCTTCAGTGTGTGACAGGTTAGTACAGTGGTGAACCTATAGGCCTTCAGTGTGTGACAGGTTAGTACAGTGATGAACCTATAGGCCTTCAGTGTGTGACAGGTTAGTACAGTGGTGAACCTATAGACCTTCAGTGTGTGACAGGTTACAGTGGTGAACCTATAGGTCTTCAGTGTGTGACAGGTTAGTACAGTGGTGAACCTATAGGCCATCAGTGTGTGACAGGTTAGTACAGTGGTGAACCTATAGGTCTTCAGTGTGTGACAGGTTAGTACAGTGATGAACCTATAGACCTTCAGTGTGTGACAGGTTACAGGGGTGAACCTATAGGTCTTCAGTGTGTGACAGGTTAGTACAGTGGTGAACCTATAGGTCTTCAGTGTGACAGGTTAGTACAGTGGTGAACCTATAGGTCTTCAGTGGTGAACCTATAGGCCATCAGTGTGTGTGACAGGTTAGTACAGTGGTGAACCTATAGGTCTTCAGTGGTGAACCTATAGGCCATCAGTGTGTGTGACAGGTTAGTACAGTGGTGAACCTATAGACCTTCAGTGTGTGACAGGTTAGTACAGTGGTGAACCTATAGGCCTTCAGTGTGTGTGTGACAGGTTAGTACAGTGGTGAACCTATAGGTATTCAGTGTGTGACAGGTTAGTACAGTGGTGAACCTATAGGTCTTCAGTGTGTGACAGGTTAGTACAGTGGTGAACCTATAGGTATTCAGTGTGTGACAGGTACAGGTTAGTACAGTGGTGAACCTATAGGTCTTCAGTGTGTGACAGGTTAGTACAGTGGTGAACCTATAGGTCTTCAGTGTGTGACAGGTTAGTACAGTGGTGAACCTATAGGTCTTCAGTGTGTGACAGGTTAGTACAGTGGTGAACCTATAGGTCTTCAGTGTGTGACAGGTTAGTACAGTGGTGAACCTATAGGTCTTCAGTGTGTGACAGGTTAGTACAGTGGTGAACCTATAGGCCTTCAGTGTGTGACAGGTTAGTACAGTGGTGAACCTATAGACCTTCAGTGTGTGACAGGATAGTACAGTGGTGAACCTATAGGCCTTCAGTGTGTGACAGTGGTGAACCTATAGGCCATCAGTGTGTGACAGGTTAGTACAGTGGTGAACCTATAGACCTTCAGTGTGTGACAGGTTAGTACAGTGGTGAACCTATAGGTCTTCAGTGTGTGACAGGTTAGTACAGTGGTGAACCTATAGGTCTTCAGTGTGTGACAGGTTAGTACAGTGGTGAACCTATAGGTCTTCAGTGTGTGACAGGTTAGTACAGTGGTGAACCTATAGGTCTTCAGTGTGTGACAGGTTAGTACAGTGGCGAACCTATAGGCCTTCAGTGTGTGACAGGTTAGTACAGTGGTGAACCTATAGGCCTTCAGTGTGTGACAGGTTAGTACAGTGGTGAACCTATAGGTCTTCAGTGTGTGACAGGTTAGTACAGTGGCGAACCTATAGGCCTTCAGTGTGTGACAGGTCAGTACAATGGTGAACCTATAGGTCTTCAGTGTGTGACAGGTTAGTACAGTGGTGAACCTATATGCCATCAGTGTGTAACAGGTTAGTACAGTGGTGAACCTGTAGGCCATCAGTGTGACAGGTTAGTACAGTGGTGAACCTATAGGTCTTCAGTGTGTGACAGGTTAGTACAGTGGTGAACCTATAGGTCTTCAGTGTGTGACAGGTTAGTACAGTGGTGAACCTATAGGTCTTCAGTGTGTGACAGGTTAGTACAGTGGTGAACCTATAGGCCATCAGTGTGTGACAGGTTACAGTGGTGAACCTATAGGTCTTCAGTGTGTGACTGTTCAGTACAGTGGTGAACCTATAGGTCTTCAGTGTGTGACAGGTTAGTACAGTGGTGAACCTATAGACCTTCAGTGTGTGACAGGTCAGTACAGTGGTGAACCTATAGGTCTTCAGTGTGTGACAGGTTAGTACAGTGGTGAACCTATAGGCCTTCAGTGTGTGACAGGTTAGTATGGTGGTGAACCTATAGGTTTTCAGTGTGTGACAGGTTAGTACAGTGGTGAACCTATAGGCCTTCAGTGTGTGACAGGTTAGTATGGTGGTGAACCTATAGGTTTTCAGTGTGTGACAGGTTAGTATGGTGGTGAACCTATAGGTTTTCAGTGTGTGACAGGTTAGTACAGTGGTGAACCTATAGGTCTTCAGTGTGTGACAGGTTAGTACAGTGGTGAACCTATAGGTCTTCAGTGTGTGACAGGTTAGTACAGTGGTGAACCTATAGGTCTTCAGTGTGTGACAGGTTAGTACAGTGGTGAACCTATAGAACTTCAGTGTGTGACAGGTTAGTACAGTGGTGAACCTATAGACCTTCAGTGTGTGACAGGTCAGTACAGTGGTGAACCTATAGACCTTCAGTGTGTGACAGGTCAGTACAGTGGTGAACCTATAGGTCTTCAGTGTGTGACAGGTTAGTACAGTGGTGAACCTATAGACCTTCAGTGTGTGACAGGTTAGTACAGTGGTGAACCTATAGGTCTTCAGTGTGTGACAGGTTAGTACAGTGGTGAACCTTTAGGCCTTCAGTGTGTGACAGGTTAGTACAGTGGCTAACCTATAGGCCTTCAGTGGTGAACCTATAGGTCTTCAGTGTGTGACAGGTTAGTACAGTGGTGAACCTATCGGTCTTCAGTGTGTGACAGGTTAGTACAGTGGTGAACCTATAGGCCTTCAGTGTGTGACAGGTTAGTACAGTGATGAACCTATAGGCCTTCAGTGTGTGACAGGTTAGTACAGTGGTGAACCTATAGACCTTCAGTGTGTGACAGGTTACAGTGGTGAACCTATAGGTCTTCAGTGTGTGACAGGTTAGTACAGTGGTGAACCTATAGGCCATCAGTGTGTGACAGGTTAGTACAGTGGTGAACCTATAGGTCTTCAGTGTGTGACAGGTTAGTACAGTGATGAACCTATAGACCTTCAGTGTGTGACAGGTTACAGTGGTGAACCTATAGGTCTTCAGTGTGTGACAGGTTAGTACAGTGGTGAACCTATAGGTCTTCAGTGGTGAACCTATAGGCCATCAGTGTGTGTGACAGGTTAGTACAGTGGTGAACCTATAGACCTTCAGTGTGTGACAGGTTAGTACAGTGGTGAACCTATAGGCCTTCAGTGTGTGTGTGACAGGTTAGTACAGTGGTGAACCTATAGGTCTTCAGTGTGTGACAGGTTAGTACAGTGGAGAACCTATAGGTCTTCAGTGTGTGACAGGTTAGTACAGTGGTGAACCTATAGGTCTTCAGTGTGTGACAGGTTAGTACAGTGGTGAACCTATAGGTATTCAGTGTGTGACAGGTACAGGTTAGTACAGTGGTGAACCTATAGGTCTTCAGTGTGTGACAGGTTAGTACAGTGGTGAACCTATAGGTCTTCAGTGTGTGACAGGTTAGTACAGTGGTGAACCTATAGGTCTTCAGTGTGTGACAGGTTAGTACAGTGGTGAACCTATAGGTCTTCAGTGTGTGACAGGTTAGTACAGTGATGAACCTATAGACCTTCAGTGTGTGACAGGTTACAGGGGTGAACCTATAGGTCTTCAGTGTGTGACAGGTTAGTACAGTGGTGAACCTATAGGTCTTCAGTGTGACAGGTTAGTACAGTGGTGAACCTATAGGTCTTCAGTGGTGAACCTATAGGCCATCAGTGTGTGTGACAGGTTAGTACAGTGGTGAACCTATAGGTCTTCAGTGGTGAACCTATAGGCCATCAGTGTGTGTGACAGGTTAGTACAGTGGTGAACCTATAGACCTTCAGTGTGTGACAGGTTAGTACAGTGGTGAACCTATAGGCCTTCAGTGTGTGTGTGACAGGTTAGTACAGTGGTGAACCTATAGGTCTTCAGTGTGTGACAGGTTAGTACAGTGGAGAACCTATAGGTCTTCAGTGTGTGACAGGTTAGTACAGTGGTGAACCTATAGGTCTTCAGTGTGTGACAGGTTAGTACAGTGGTGAACCTATAGGTATTCAGTGTGTGACAGGTACAGGTTAGTACAGTGGTGAACCTATAGGTCTTCAGTGTGTGACAGGTTAGTACAGTGGTGAACCTATAGGTCTTCAGTGTGTGACAGGTTAGTACAGTGGTGAACCTATAGGTCTTCAGTGTGTGACAGGTTAGTACAGTGGTGAACCTATAGGTCTTCAGTGTGTGACAGGTTAGTACAGTGGTGAACCTATAGGTCTTCAGTGTGTGACAGGTTAGTACAGTGGTGAACCTATAGGCCTTCAGTGTGTGACAGGTTAGTACAGTGGTGAACCTATAGACCTTCAGTGTGTGACAGGATAGTACAGTGGTGAACCTATAGGCCTTCAGTGTGTGACAGTGGTGAACCTATAGGCCATCAGTGTGTGACAGGTTAGTACAGTGGTGAACCTATAGACCTTCAGTGTGTGACAGGTTAGTACAGTGGTGAACCTATAGGTCTTCAGTGTGTGACAGGTTAGTACAGTGGTGAACCTATAGGTCTTCAGTGTGTGACAGGTTAGTACAGTGGTGAACCTATAGGTCTTCAGTGTGTGACAGGTTAGTACAGTGGTGAACCTATAGGTCTTCAGTGTGTGACAGGTTAGTACAGTGGCGAACCTATAGGCCTTCAGTGTGTGACAGGTTAGTACAGTGGTGAACCTATAGGCCTTCAGTGTGTGACAGGTTAGTACAGTGGTGAACCTATAGGTCTTCAGTGTGTGACAGGTTAGTACAGTGGCGAACCTATAGGCCTTCAGTGTGTGACAGGTCAGTACAATGGTGAACCTATAGGTCTTCAGTGTGTGACAGGTTAGTACAGTGGTGAACCTATATGCCATCAGTGTGTAACAGGTTAGTACAGTGGTGAACCTGTAGGCCATCAGTGTGACAGGTTAGTACAGTGGTGAACCTATAGGTCTTCAGTGTGTGACAGGTTAGTACAGTGGTGAACCTATAGGTCTTCAGTGTGTGACAGGTTAGTACAGTGGTGAACCTATAGGTCTTCAGTGTGTGACAGGTTAGTACAGTGGTGAACCTATAGGCCATCAGTGTGTGACAGGTTACAGTGGTGAACCTATAGGTCTTCAGTGTGTGACTGTTCAGTACAGTGGTGAACCTATAGGTCTTCAGTGTGTGACAGGTTAGTACAGTGGTGAACCTATAGACCTTCAGTGTGTGACAGGTCAGTACAGTGGTGAACCTATAGGTCTTCAGTGTGTGACAGGTTAGTACAGTGGTGAACCTATAGGCCTTCAGTGTGTGACAGGTTAGTATGGTGGTGAACCTATAGGTTTTCAGTGTGTGACAGGTTAGTACAGTGGTGAACCTATAGGCCTTCAGTGTGTGACAGGTTAGTATGGTGGTGAACCTATAGGTTTTCAGTGTGTGACAGGTTAGTATGGTGGTGAACCTATAGGTTTTCAGTGTGTGACAGGTTAGTACAGTGGTGAACCTATAGGTCTTCAGTGTGTGACAGGTTAGTACAGTGGTGAACCTATAGGTCTTCAGTGTGTGACAGGTTAGTACAGTGGTGAACCTATAGGTCTTCAGTGTGTGACAGGTTAGTACAGTGGTGAACCTATAGAACTTCAGTGTGTGACAGGTTAGTACAGTGGTGAACCTATAGACCTTCAGTGTGTGACAGGTCAGTACAGTGGTGAACCTATAGACCTTCAGTGTGTGACAGGTCAGTACAGTGGTGAACCTATAGGTCTTCAGTGTGTGACAGGTTAGTACAGTGGTGAACCTATAGACCTTCAGTGTGTGACAGGTTAGTACAGTGGTGAACCTATAGGTCTTCAGTGTGTGACAGGTTAGTACAGTGGTGAACCTTTAGGCCTTCAGTGTGTGACAGGTTAGTACAGTGGCTAACCTATAGGCCTTCAGTGGTGAACCTATAGGTCTTCAGTGTGTGACAGGTTAGTACAGTGGTGAACCTATCGGTCTTCAGTGTGTGACAGGTTAGTACAGTGGTGAACCTATAGGCCTTCAGTGTGTGACAGGTTAGTACAGTGATGAACCTATAGGCCTTCAGTGTGTGACAGGTTAGTACAGTGGTGAACCTATAGACCTTCAGTGTGTGACAGGTTACAGTGGTGAACCTATAGGTCTTCAGTGTGTGACAGGTTAGTACAGTGGTGAACCTATAGGCCATCAGTGTGTGACAGGTTAGTACAGTGGTGAACCTATAGGTCTTCAGTGTGTGACAGGTTAGTACAGTGATGAACCTATAGACCTTCAGTGTGTGACAGGTTACAGTGGTGAACCTATAGGTCTTCAGTGTGTGACAGGTTAGTACAGTGGTGAACCTATAGGTCTTCAGTGGTGAACCTATAGGCCATCAGTGTGTGTGACAGGTTAGTACAGTGGTGAACCTATAGACCTTCAGTGTGTGACAGGTTAGTACAGTGGTGAACCTATAGGCCTTCAGTGTGTGTGTGACAGGTTAGTACAGTGGTGAACCTATAGGTCTTCAGTGTGTGACAGGTTAGTACAGTGGAGAACCTATAGGTCTTCAGTGTGTGACAGGTTAGTACAGTGGTGAACCTATAGGTCTTCAGTGTGTGACAGGTTAGTACAGTGGTGAACCTATAGGTATTCAGTGTGTGACAGGTACAGGTTAGTACAGTGGTGAACCTATAGGTCTTCAGTGTGTGACAGGTTAGTACAGTGGTGAACCTATAGGTCTTCAGTGTGTGACAGGTTAGTACAGTGGTGAACCTATAGGTCTTCAGTGTGTGACAGGTTAGTACAGTGGTGAACCTATAGGTCTTCAGTGTGTGACAGGTTAGTAAAGTGGTGAACCTATAGGTCTTCAGTGTGTGACACGTTAGTACAGTGGTGAACCTATAGGTCTTCAGTGTGTGACAGGTTAGTACAGTGGTGAACCTATAGGCCTTCAGTGTGTGACAGGTTAGTACAGTGGTGAACCTATAGACCTTCAGTGTGTGACAGGATAGTACAGTGGTGAACCTATAGGCCTTCAGTGTGTGACAGTGGTGAACCTATAGGCCATCAGTGTGTGACAGGTTAGTACAGTGGTGAACCTATAGACCTTCAGTGTGTGACAGGTTAGTACAGTGGTGAACCTATAGGTCTTCAGTGTGTGACAGGTTAGTACAGTGGTGAACCTATAGGTCTTCAGTGTGTGACAGGTTAGTACAGTGGTGAACCTATAGGTCTTCAGTGTGTGACAGGTTAGTACAGTGGTGAACATATAGGTCTTCAGTGTGTGACAGGTTAGTACAGTGGTGAACCTATAGGTCTTCAGTGTGTGACAGGTTAGTACAGTGGCGAACCTATAGGCCTTCAGTGTGTGACAGGTTAGTACAGTGGTGAACCTATAGGCCTTCAGTGTGTGACAGGTTAGTACAGTGGTGAACCTATAGGTCTTCAGTGTGTGACAGGTTAGTACAGTGGCGAACCTATAGGCCTTCAGTGTGTGACAGGTCAGTACAATGGTGAACCTATAGGTCTTCAGTGTGTGACAGGTTAGTACAGTGGTGAACCTATATGCCATCAGTGTGTAACAGGTTAGTACAGTGGTGAACCTGTAGGCCATCAGTGTGACAGGTTAGTACAGTGGTGAACCTATAGGTCTTCAGTGTGTGACAGGTTAGTACAGTGGTGAACCTATAGGTCTTCAGTGTGTGACAGGTTAGTACAGTGGTGAACCTATAGGTCTTCAGTGTGTGACAGGTTAGTACAGTGGTGAACCTATAGGCCATCAGTGTGTGACAGGTTACAGTGGTGAACCTATAGGTCTTCAGTGTGTGACAGGTCAGTACAGTGGTGAACCTATAGGTCTTCAGTGTGTGACAGGTTAGTACAGTGGTGAACCTATAGGTCTTCAGTGTGTGACAGGTTAGTACAGTGGTGAACCTATAGGCCTTCAGTGTGTGACAGGTTAGTATGGTGGTGAACCTATAGGTTTTCAGTGTGTGACAGGTTAGTACAGTGGTGAACCTATAGGCCTTCAGTGTGTGACAGGTTAGTATGGTGGTGAACCTATAGGTTTTCAGTGTGTGACAGGTTAGTAAGGTGGTGAACCTATAGGTTTTCAGTGTGTGACAGGTTAGTACAGTGGTGAACCTATAGGTCTTCAGTGTGTGACAGGTTAGTACAGTGGTGAACCTATAGGTCTTCAGTGTGTGACAGGTTAGTACAGTGGTGAACCTATAGGTCTTCAGTGTGTGACAGGTTAGTACAGTGGTGAACCTATAGAACTTCAGTGTGTGACAGGTTAGTACAGTGGTGAACCTATAGACCTTCAGTGTGTGACAGGTCAGTACAGTGGTGAACCTATAGACCTTCAGTGTGTGACAGGTCAGTACAGTGGTGAACCTATAGGTCTTCAGTGTGTGACAGGTTAGTACAGTGGTGAACCTATAGACCTTCAGTGTGTGACAGGTTAGTACAGTGGTGAACCTATAGGTCTTCAGTGTGTGACAGGTTAGTACAGTGGTGAACCTATAGGCCTTCAGTGTGTGACAGGTTAGTACAGTGGCTAACCTATAGGCCTTCAGTGGTGAACCTATAGGTCTTCAGTGTGTGACAGGTTAGTACAGTGGTGAACCTATCGGTCTTCAGTGTGTGACAGGTTAGTACAGTGGTGAACCTATAGGCCTTCAGTGTGTGACAGGTTAGTACAGTGATGAACCTATAGGCCTTCAGTGTGTGACAGGTTAGTACAGTGGTGAACCTATAGACCTTCAGTGTGTGACAGGTTACAGTGGTGAACCTATAGGTCTTCAGTGTGTGACAGGTTAGTACAGTGGTGAACCTATAGGCCATCAGTGTGTGACAGGTTAGTACAGTGGTGAACCTATAGGTCTTCAGTGTGTGACAGGTTAGTACAGTGATGAACCTATAGACCTTCAGTGTGTGACCGGTTACAGTGGTGAACCTATAGGTCTTCAGTGTGTGACAGGTTAGTACAGTGGTGAACCTATAGGTCTTCAGTGTGACAGGTTAGTACAGTGGTGAACCTATAGGTCTTCAGTGGTGAACCTATAGGCCATCAGTGTGTGTGACAGGTTAGTACAGTGGTGAACCTATAGGTCTTCAGTGGTGAACCTATAGGCCATCAGTGTGTGTGACAGGTTAGTACAGTGGTGAACCTATAGACCTTTGTGTGACAGGTTAGTACAGTGGTGAACCTATAGGCCTTCAGTGTGTGTGTGACAGGTTAGTACAGTGGTGAACCTATAGGTCTTCAGTGTGTGACAGGTTAGTACAGTGGAGAACCTATAGGTCTTCAGTGTGTGACAGGTTAGTACAGTGGTGAACCTATAGGTCTTCAGTGTGTGACAGGTTAGTACAGTGGTGAACCTATAGGTATTCAGTGTGTGACAGGTACAGGTTAGTACAGTGGTGAACCTATAGGTCTTCAGTGTGTGACAGGTTAGTACAGTGGTGAACCTATAGGTCTTCAGTGTGTGACAGGTTAGTACAGTGGTGAACCTATAGGTCTTCAGTGTGTGACAGGTTAGTACAGTGGTGAACCTATAGGTCTTCAGTGTGTGACAGGTTAGTACAGTGGTGAACCTATAGGTCTTCAGTGTGTGACAGGTTAGTACAGTGGTGAACCTATAGGTCTTCAGTGTGTGACAGGTTAGTACAGTGGTGAACCTATAGGCCTTCAGTGTGTGACAGGTTAGTACAGTGGTGAACCTATAGACCTTCAGTGTGTGACAGGATAGTACAGTGGTGAACCTATAGGCCTTCAGTGTGTGACAGTGGTGAACCTATAGGCCATCAGTGTGTGACAGGTTAGTACAGTGGTGAACCTATAGACCTTCAGTGTGTGACAGGTTAGTACAGTGGTGAACCTATAGGTCTTCAGTGTGTGACAGGTTAGTACAGTGGTGAACCTATAGGTCTTCAGTGTGTGACAGGTTAGTACAGTGGTGAACCTATAGGTCTTCAGTGTGTGACAGGTTAGTACAGTGGTGAACCTATAGGTCTTCAGTGTGTGACAGGTTAGTACAGTGGTGAACCTATAGGTCTTCAGTGTGTGACAGGTTAGTACAGTGGCGAACCTATAGGCCTTCAGTGTGTGACAGGTTAGTACAGTGGTGAACCTATAGGCCTTCAGTGTGTGACAGGTTAGTACAGTGGTGAACCTATAGGTCTTCAGTGTGTGACAGGTTAGTACAGTGGCGAACCTATAGGCCTTCAGTGTGTGACAGGTCAGTACAGTGGTGAACCTATAGGTCTTCAGTGTGTGACAGGTTAGTACAGTGGTGAACCTACATGCCATCAGTGTGTAACAGGTTAGTACAGTGGTGAACCTGTAGGCCATCAGTGTGACAGGTTAGTACAGTGGTGAACCTATAGGTCTTCAGTGTGTGACAGGTTAGTACAGTGGTGAACCTATAGGTCTTCAGTGTGTGACAGGTTAGTACAGTGGTGAACCTATAGGTCTTCAGTGTGTGACAGGTTAGTACAGTGGTGAACCTATAGGCCATCAGTGTGTGACAGGTTACAGTGGTGAACCTATAGGTCTTCAGTGTGTGACAGGTCAGTACAGTGGTGAACCTATAGGTCTTCAGTGTGTGACAGGTTAGTACAGTGGTGAACCTATAGACCTTCAGTGTGTGACAGGTCAGTACAGTGGTGAACCTATAGGTCTTCAGTGTGTGACAGGTTAGTACAGTGGTGAACCTATAGGCCTTCAGTGTGTGACAGGTTAGTATGGTGGTGAACCTATAGGTTTTCAGTGTGTGACAGGTTAGTACAGTGGTGAACCTATAGGCCTTCAGTGTGTGACAGGTTAGTATGGTGGTGAACCTATAGGTTTTCAGTGTGTGACAGGTTAGTATGGTGGTGAACCTATAGGTTTTCAGTGTGTGACAGGTTAGTACAGTGGTGAACCTATAGGTCTTCAGTGTGTGACAGGTTAGTACAGTGGTGAACCTATAGGTCTTCAGTGTGTGACAGGTTAGTACAGTGGTGAACCTATAGGTCTTCAGTGTGTGACAGGTTAGTACAGTGGTGAACCTATAGAACTTCAGTGTGTGACAGGTTAGTACAGTGGTGAACCTATAGACCTTCAGTGTGTGACAGGTCAGTACAGTGGTGAACCTATAGACCTTCAGTGTGTGACAGGTCAGTACAGTGGTGAACCTATAGGTCTTCAGTGTGTGACAGGTTAGTACAGTGGTGAACCTATAGACCTTCAGTGTGTGACAGGTTAGTACAGTGGTGAACCTATAGGTCTTCAGTGTGTGACAGGTTAGTACAGTGGTGAACCTATAGGCCTTCAGTGTGTGACAGGTTAGTACAGTGGCTAACCTATAGGCCTTCAGTGGTGAACCTATAGGTCTTCAGTGTGTGACAGGTTAGTACAGTGGTGAACCTATCGGTCTTCAGTGTGTGACAGGTTAGTACAGTGGTGAACCTATAGGTCTTCAGTGTGTGACAGGTTAGTACAGTGGTGAACCTATAGGTCTTCAGTGTGTGACAGGTTAGTACAGTGGTGAACCTATAGTCCTTCAGTGTGTGTGTGACAGGTTAGTACAGTGGTGAACCTATAGGTCTTCAGTGTGTGACAGGTTAGTACAGTGGTGAACCTATAGGTCTTCAGTGTGTGACAGGTTAGTACAGTGGTGAACCTATAGGTCTTCAGTGTGTGACAGGTTAGTACAGTGGTGAACCTATAGGCCTTCAGTGTGTGTGTGACAGGTTAGTACAGTGGTGAACCTATAGGTCTTCAGTGTGTGACAGGTTAGTACAGTGGTGAACCTATAGGCCTTCAGTGTGTGACAGGTTAGTACAGTGGTGATCCTATAGGTCTTCAGTGTGTGACAGGTCAGTACAGTGGTGAACCTATAGACCTTCAGTGTGTGACAGGTTAGTACAGTGGTGAACCTATAGGTCTTCAGTGTGTGACAGGTTAGTACATTGGTGAACCTATAGGCCTTCAGTGTGTGACAGGTTAGTACAGTGGTGAACCTATAGACCTTCAGTGTGTGACAGGTTAGTACAGTGGTGAACCTATAGGCCTTCAGTGTGTGACAGGTTAGTACAGTGGTGAACCTATAGGTCTTCAGTGTGTGACAGGTTAGTACAGTGGTGAACCTATAGGTCTTCAGTGTGTAACAGGTTAGTACAGTGGTGAACCTATAGGTCTTCAGTGTGTGACAGGTTAGTACAGTGGTGAACCTATAGGTCTTCAGTGTGTGACAGGTTAGTACAGTGGTGAACCTATAGAACTTCAGTGTGTGACAGGTTAGTACAGTGGTGAACCTATAGACCTTCAGTGTGTGACAGGTCAGTACAGTGGTGAACCTATAGACCTTCAGTGTGTGACAGGTCAGTACAGTGGTGAACCTATAGGTCTTCAGTGTGTGACAGGTTAGTACAGTGGTGAACCTATAGACCTTCAGTGTGTGACAGGTTAGTACAGTGGTGAACCTATAGGTCTTCAGTGTGTGACAGGTTAGTACAGTGGTGAACCTATAGGCCTTCAGTGTGTGACAGGTTAGTACAGTGGCTAACCTATAGGCCTTCAGTGGTGAACCTATAGGTCTTCAGTGTGTGACAGGTTAGTACAGTGGTGAACCTATCGGTCTTCAGTGTGTGACAGGTTAGTACAGTGGTGAACCTATAGGTCTTCAGTGTGTGACAGGTTAGTACAGTGGTGAACCTATAGGTCTTCAGTGTGTGACAGGTTAGTACAGTGGTGAACCTATAGTCCTTCAGTGTGTGTGTGACAGGTTAGTACAGTGGTGAACCTATAGGTCTTCAGTGTGTGACAGGTTAGTACAGTGGTGAACCTATAGGTCTTCAGTGTGTGACAGGTTAGTACAGTGGTGAACCTATAGGTCTTCAGTGTGTGACAGGTTAGTACAGTGGTGAACCTATAGGCCTTCAGTGTGTGTGTGACAGGTTAGTACAGTGGTGAACCTATAGGTCTTCAGTGTGTGACAGGTTAGTACAGTGGTGAACCTATAGGCCTTCAGTGTGTGACAGGTTAGTACAGTGGTGATCCTATAGGTCTTCAGTGTGTGACAGGTCAGTACAGTGGTGAACCTATAGACCTTCAGTGTGTGACAGGTTAGTACAGTGGTGAACCTATAGGTCTTCAGTGTGTGACAGGTTAGTACATTGGTGAACCTATAGGCCTTCAGTGTGTGACAGGTTAGTACAGTGGTGAACCTATAGACCTTCAGTGTGTGACAGGTTAGTACAGTGGTGAACCTATAGGCCTTCAGTGTGTGACAGGTTAGTACAGTGGTGAACCTATAGGTCTTCAGTGTGTGACAGGTTAGTACAGTGGTGAACCTATAGGTCTTCAGTGTGTAACAGGTTAGTACAGTGGTGAACCTATAGGTCTTCAGTGTGTAACAGGTTAGTACAGTGGTGAACCTATAGGCCTTCAGTGTGTGACAGGTTAGTACAGTGGTGAACCTATAGGTCTTCAGTGTGTGACAGGTTAGTACAGTGGTGAACCTATAGACCTTCAGTGTGTGACAGGTTAGTACAGTGGTGAACCTATAGACATTCAGTGTGTGACAGGTTAGTACAGTGGTGAACCTATAGGTCTTCAGTGTGTGACAGGTTAGTACAGTGGTGAACCTATAGGTCTTCAGTGTGACAGGTTAGTACAGTGGTGAACCTATAGGTCTTCAGTGGTGAACCTATAGGCCATCAGTGTGTGTGACAGGTTAGTACAGTGGTGAACCTATAGGTCTTCAGTGGTGAACCTATAGGCCATCAGTGTGTGTGACAGGTTAGTACAGTGGTGAACCTATAGACCTTTGTGTGACAGGTTAGTACAGTGGTGAACCTATAGGCCTTCAGTGTGTGTGTGACAGGTTAGTACAGTGGTGAACCTATAGGTCTTCAGTGTGTGACAGGTTAGTACAGTGGAGAACCTATAGGTCTTCAGTGTGTGACAGGTTAGTACAGTGGTGAACCTATAGGTCTTCAGTGTGTGACAGGTTAGTACAGTGGTGAACCTATAGGTATTCAGTGTGTGACAGGTACAGGTTAGTACAGTGGTGAACCTATAGGTCTTCAGTGTGTGACAGGTTAGTACAGTGGTGAACCTATAGGTCTTCAGTGTGTGACAGGTTAGTACAGTGGTGAACCTATAGGTCTTCAGTGTGTGACAGGTTAGTACAGTGGTGAACCTATAGGTCTTCAGTGTGTGACAGGTTAGTACAGTGGTGAACCTATAGGTCTTCAGTGTGTGACAGGTTAGTACAGTGGTGAACCTATAGGTCTTCAGTGTGTGACAGGTTAGTACAGTGGTGAACCTATAGGCCTTCAGTGTGTGACAGGTTAGTACAGTGGTGAACCTATAGACCTTCAGTGTGTGACAGGATAGTACAGTGGTGAACCTATAGGCCTTCAGTGTGTGACAGTGGTGAACCTATAGGCCATCAGTGTGTGACAGGTTAGTACAGTGGTGAACCTATAGACCTTCAGTGTGTGACAGGTTAGTACAGTGGTGAACCTATAGGTCTTCAGTGTGTGACAGGTTAGTACAGTGGTGAACCTATAGGTCTTCAGTGTGTGACAGGTTAGTACAGTGGTGAACCTATAGGTCTTCAGTGTGTGACAGGTTAGTACAGTGGTGAACCTATAGGTCTTCAGTGTGTGACAGGTTAGTACAGTGGTGAACCTATAGGTCTTCAGTGTGTGACAGGTTAGTACAGTGGCGAACCTATAGGCCTTCAGTGTGTGACAGGTTAGTACAGTGGTGAACCTATAGGCCTTCAGTGTGTGACAGGTTAGTACAGTGGTGAACCTATAGGTCTTCAGTGTGTGACAGGTTAGTACAGTGGCGAACCTATAGGCCTTCAGTGTGTGACAGGTCAGTACAGTGGTGAACCTATAGGTCTTCAGTGTGTGACAGGTTAGTACAGTGGTGAACCTATATGCCATCAGTGTGTAACAGGTTAGTACAGTGGTGAACCTGTAGGCCATCAGTGTGACAGGTTAGTACAGTGGTGAACCTATAGGTCTTCAGTGTGTGACAGGTTAGTACAGTGGTGAACCTATAGGTCTTCAGTGTGTGACAGGTTAGTACAGTGGTGAACCTATAGGTCTTCAGTGTGTGACAGGTTAGTACAGTGGTGAACCTATAGGCCATCAGTGTGTGACAGGTTACAGTGGTGAACCTATAGGTCTTCAGTGTGTGACAGGTCAGTACAGTGGTGAACCTATAGGTCTTCAGTGTGTGACAGGTTAGTACAGTGGTGAACCTATAGACCTTCAGTGTGTGACAGGTCAGTACAGTGGTGAACCTATAGGTCTTCAGTGTGTGACAGGTTAGTACAGTGGTGAACCTATAGGCCTTCAGTGTGTGACAGGTTAGTATGGTGGTGAACCTATAGGTTTTCAGTGTGTGACAGGTTAGTACAGTGGTGAACCTATAGGCCTTCAGTGTGTGACAGGTTAGTATGGTGGTGAACCTATAGGTTTTCAGTGTGTGACAGGTTAGTATGGTGGTGAACCTATAGGTTTTCAGTGTGTGACAGGTTAGTACAGTGGTGAACCTATAGGTCTTCAGTGTGTGACAGGTTAGTACAGTGGTGAACCTATAGGTCTTCAGTGTGTGACAGGTTAGTACAGTGGTGAACCTATAGGTCTTCAGTGTGTGACAGGTTAGTACAGTGGTGAACCTATAGAACTTCAGTGTGTGACAGGTTAGTACAGTGGTGAACCTATAGACCTTCAGTGTGTGACAGGTCAGTACAGTGGTGAACCTATAGACCTTCAGTGTGTGACAGGTCAGTACAGTGGTGAACCTATAGGTCTTCAGTGTGTGACAGGTTAGTACAGTGGTGAACCTATAGACCTTCAGTGTGTGACAGGTTAGTACAGTGGTGAACCTATAGGTCTTCAGTGTGTGAAGGGTTAGTACAGTGGTGAACCTATAGGCCTTCAGTGTGTGACAGGTTAGTACAGTGGCTAACCTATAGGCCTTCAGTGGTGAACCTATAGGTCTTCAGTGTGTGACAGGTTAGTACAGTGGTGAACCTATCGGTCTTCAGTGTGTGACAGGTTAGTACAGTGGTGAACCTATAGGTCTTCAGTGTGTGACAGGTTAGTACAGTGGTGAACCTATAGGTCTTCAGTGTGTGACAGGTTAGTACAGTGGTGAACCTATAGTCCTTCAGTGTGTGTGTGACAGGTTAGTACAGTGGTGAACCTATAGGTCTTCAGTGTGTGACAGGTTAGTACAGTGGTGAACCTATAGGTCTTCAGTGTGTGACAGGTTAGTACAGTGGTGAACCTATAGGTCTTCAGTGTGTGACAGGTTAGTACAGTGGTGAACCTATAGGCCTTCAGTGTGTGTGTGACAGGTTAGTACAGTGGTGAACCTATAGGTCTTCAGTGTGTGACAGGTTAGTACAGTGGTGAACCTATAGGCCTTCAGTGTGTGACAGGTTAGTACAGTGGTGATCCTATAGGTCTTCAGTGTGTGACAGGTCAGTACAGTGGTGAACCTATAGACCTTCAGTGTGTGACAGGTTAGTACAGTGGTGAACCTATAGGTCTTCAGTGTGTGACAGGTTAGTACATTGGTGAACCTATAGGCCTTCAGTGTGTGACAGGTTAGTACAGTGGTGAACCTATAGACCTTCAGTGTGTGACAGGTTAGTACAGTGGTGAACCTATAGGCCTTCAGTGTGTGACAGGTTAGTACAGTGGTGAACCTATAGGTCTTCAGTGTGTGACAGGTTAGTACAGTGGTGAACCTATAGGTCTTCAGTGTGTAACAGGTTAGTACAGTGGTGAACCTATAGGTCTTCAGTGTGTGACAGGTTAGTACAGTGGTGAACCTATAGGTCTTCAGTGTGTGACAGGTTAGTACAGTGGTGAACCTATAGAACTTCAGTGTGTGACAGGTTAGTACAGTGGTGAACCTATAGACCTTCAGTGTGTGACAGGTCAGTACAGTGGTGAACCTATAGACCTTCAGTGTGTGACAGGTCAGTACAGTGGTGAACCTATAGGTCTTCAGTGTGTGACAGGTTAGTACAGTGGTGAACCTATAGACCTTCAGTGTGTGACAGGTTAGTACAGTGGTGAACCTATAGGTCTTCAGTGTGTGACAGGTTAGTACAGTGGTGAACCTATAGGCCTTCAGTGTGTGACAGGTTAGTACAGTGGCTAACCTATAGGCCTTCAGTGGTGAACCTATAGGTCTTCAGTGTGTGACAGGTTAGTACAGTGGTGAACCTATCGGTCTTCAGTGTGTGACAGGTTAGTACAGTGGTGAACCTATAGGTCTTCAGTGTGTGACAGGTTAGTACAGTGGTGAACCTATAGGTCTTCAGTGTGTGACAGGTTAGTACAGTGGTGAACCTATAGTCCTTCAGTGTGTGTGTGACAGGTTAGTACAGTGGTGAACCTATAGGTCTTCAGTGTGTGACAGGTTAGTACAGTGGTGAACCTATAGGTCTTCAGTGTGTGACAGGTTAGTACAGTGGTGAACCTATAGGTCTTCAGTGTGTGACAGGTTAGTACAGTGGTGAACCTATAGGCCTTCAGTGTGTGTGTGACAGGTTAGTACAGTGGTGAACCTATAGGTCTTCAGTGTGTGACAGGTTAGTACAGTGGTGAACCTATAGGCCTTCAGTGTGTGACAGGTTAGTACAGTGGTGATCCTATAGGTCTTCAGTGTGTGACAGGTCAGTACAGTGGTGAACCTATAGACCTTCAGTGTGTGACAGGTTAGTACAGTGGTGAACCTATAGGTCTTCAGTGTGTGACAGGTTAGTACATTGGTGAACCTATAGGCCTTCAGTGTGTGACAGGTTAGTACAGTGGTGAACCTATAGACCTTCAGTGTGTGACAGGTTAGTACAGTGGTGAACCTATAGGCCTTCAGTGTGTGACAGGTTAGTACAGTGGTGAACCTATAGGTCTTCAGTGTGTGACAGGTTAGTACAGTGGTGAACCTATAGGTCTTCAGTGTGTAACAGGTTAGTACAGTGGTGAACCTATAGGTCTTCAGTGTGTAACAGGTTAGTACAGTGGTGAACCTATAGGCCTTCAGTGTGTGACAGGTTAGTACAGTGGTGAACCTATAGGTCTTCAGTGTGTGACAGGTTAGTACAGTGGTGAACCTATAGACCTTCAGTGTGTGACAGGTTAGTACAGTGGTGAACCTATAGACATTCAGTGTGTGACAGGTTAGTACAGTGGTGAACCTATAGGTCTTCAGTGTGTGACAGGTTAGTACAGTGGTGAACCTATAGGCCTTCAGTGTGTGACAGGTTAGTACAGTGGTGAACCTATAGGCCTTCAGTGTGTGACAGGTTAGTACAGTGGTGAACCTATAGGCCTTCAGTGTGTGACAGGTTAGTACAGTGGTGAACCTATAGGCCTTCAGTGTGTGACAGGTTAGTACAATGGTGAACCTATAGGCCTTCAGTGTGTGACAGGTTAGTACAGTGGTGAACCTATAGGCCTTCAGTGTGTGACAGGTTAGTACAGTGGTGAACCTATAGGTCTTCAGTGTGTGACAGGTTAGTACAGTGGTGAACCTATAGGCCTTCAGTGTGTGACAGGTTAGTACAGTGGTGAACCTATAGGTCTTCAGTGTGTGACAGGTTAGTACAGTGGTGAACCTATAGGCCTTCAGTGTGTGACAGGTTAGTACAGTGGTGAACCTATAGGTCTTCAGTGTGTGACAGGTCAGTACAGTGGTGAACCTATAGGTCTTCAGTGTGTGACAGGTTAGTACAGTGGTGAACCTATAGGTCTTCAGTGTGTGACAGGTTAGTACAGTGGTGAACCTATAGGTCTTCAGTGTGTGACAGGTTAGTACAGTGGTGAACCTATAGGTCTTCAGTGTGTGACAGGTTAGTACAGTGGTGAACCTATAGGCCTTCAGTGTGTGACAGGTTAGTACAGTGGTGAACCTATAGGCCTTCAGTGTGTGTGTGACAGGTTAGTACAGTGGTGAACCTATAGGTCTTCAGTGTGTGACAGGTCAGTACAGTGGTGAACCTATAGGTCTTCAGTGTGTGACAGGTCAGTACAGTGGTGAACCTATAGGCCTTCAGTGTGTGACAGGTTAGTGATTCTGAAAGGAGATCAACCGTAATACCAGCGCGCTCATGTAGAGTGCACTTTTAGTAAAACACAACTGGCCGGTGTTGTAGGGGAGGCTATGCACGGGTATAAACCGCACTTTTTTTCAGTGGGAATTGCGTATACTCACTTCTTAATCCCTACTGATGCATATCAAAGTAGTGTAGTGGAGGTATACGACTTATCAGTTACGTAGTACAATAGAGAAATCATATGCATAAAGTAGCCTAGACAATCGTAAAGCACGTGAAATATACAGTATTCTTGTGTGCCGTGCACATAGCCTAGTTTCAGTGGAATATCATGTGCAGGCAGGAAGTGTGCAGCTCAACGTGTTTTGGCATGGAGCAGCTCACAGAAGAATGACATCGGTAGCGGGTAGGGTAGGTAAGACATTTAAATGTATGGTGTCTACCAGTAAATGCTAACTAAGGCAACAATGGGTATGTAAACTATTGAAAAAGTTAAGTCTGAAGTGTTGGTTAGTAGGCTATTTGTGATGCACCATTGTCAACATGCGCTGTTTGCATCAGGGGCGTAGACATGGATGGGCCTGGGTGGACAGAGGCCCACCCAATGGGGAGCCAGGCCCTGACAGGCCCACCCAATCAGATTGATGTAGTTTAAGCATTGTTGTGGACTTACAACATCACATTTTAATATATTTTTCTATTTAAACATGTTTTGATTTTGAGAGTGAAAATCTGTCAAATCTGTAGGAAAACTCATAAAAACAGAGGGAAACGGGATGCCTTTCCTTTGCTGGGCTGCATCACTACACCACTGCATAGGGCCGATGGAAAGACAGCAGTCACACAGCATGATGTTAAAGCACCACTACACCACTGCATAGGGCCGATGGAAAGACAGCAGTCACACAGCATGATGTTAAAGCACCACTACACCACTGCATAGGGTCGATGGAGAGACAGCAGTCACACAGCAGGATGTTAAAGCACCACTACACCACTGCATAGGGTCGATGGAAAGACAGCAGTCACACAGCATGATGTTAAAGCACCACTGCATAGGGCCGATGGAAAGACAGCAGTCACACAACATGATGTTAAAGCACCACTACACCACTGCATAGGGTCGATGGAAAGACAGCAGTCACACAGCATGATGTTAAATCACCACTACACCACTGCATAGGGCTGATGGAAAGACAGCAGTCACACAGAATGATGTTAAAGCACCACTACACCACTGCATAGGGCCGATGGAAAGACAGCAGTCACACAGCATGATGTTAAAGCACCACTACACCACTGCATAGGGCCGATGGAAAGACAGCAGTCACACAGCATGATGTTAAAGCACCACTACACCACTATATAGGGTCGATGGGAAGACAGCAGTCACACAGCATGATGTTAAAGCATCACTACACCACTGCATAGGGCCGATGGAAAGACAGCAGTCACACAGCATGATGTTAAAGCACCACTACACCACTGCATAGGGCCGATGGAAAGACAGCAGTCACACAGCATGATGTTAAAGCACCACTACACCACTATATAGGGTCGATGGGAAGACAGCAGTCACACAGCATGATGTTAAAGCATCACTACACCACTGCATAGGGCCGATGGAAAGACAGCAGTCACACAGCATGATGTTAAAGCACCACTACACCACTGGAAAGGGCCGCTGGAAAGACAGCAGTCACACAGCATGATGTTAAAGCACCACTACACCACTGCATAGGGTCGATGGAAAGACAGCAGTCACACAGCATGATGTTAAAGCACCACTACACCACTGCATAGGGCCGATGGAAAGACAGCAGTCACACAGCATGATGTTAAAGCACCACTACATAGGGTCGATGGAAAGACAGCAGTCACACAGCATGATGTTAAAGCACCACTACACCACTGCATAGGGTCGATGGAAAGACAGCAGTCACACAGCAGGATGTTAAAGCACCACTACACCACTGCATAGGGTCGATGGAAAGACAGCAGTCACACAGCATGATGTTAAAGCACCACTGCATAGGGCCGATGGAAAGACAGCAGTCACACAGCATGATATTAAAGCACCACTACACCACTACATAGGGTCGATGGGAAGACAGCAGTCACACAGCATGATGTTAAAGCACCACTACACCACTGCATAGGGTCGATGGAAAGACAGCAGTCACACAGCATGATGTTAAATCACCACTACACCACTGCATAGGGCTGATGGAAAGACAGCAGTCACACAGAATGATGTTAAAGCACCACTACACCACTGCATAGGGCCGATGGAAAGACAGCAGTCACACAGCATGATGTTAAAGCACCACTACACCACTGCATAGGGCCGATGGAAAGACAGCAGTCACACAGCATGATGTTAAAGCATCACTACACCACTGCATAGGGCCGATGGAAAGACAGCAGTCACACAGCATGATGTTAAAGCACCACTACATAGGGTCGATGGAAAGACAGCAGTCACACAGCATGATGTTAAAGCACCACTATATAGGGTCGATGGAAAGACAGCAGTCACACAGCATGATGTTAAAGCACCACTACACCACTGCATAGGGTCGATGGAGAGACAGCAGTCACACAGCATGATGTTAAAGCACCACTACACCACTGCATAGGGTCGATGGAGAGACAGCAGTCACACAGCAGGATGTTAAAGCACCACTACACCACTGCATAGGGCTGATGGAAAGACAGCAGTCACACAGCATGATATTAAAGCACCACTACACCACTGCATAGGGTCGATGGAAAGACAGCAGTCACACAGCATGATGTTAAAGCACCACTGCATAGGGCCGATGGAAAGACAGCAGTCACACAGCATGATATTAAAGCACCACTACACCACTACATAGGGTCGATGGGAAGACAGCAGTCACACAGCATGATGTTAAAGCACCACTACACCACTGGATAGGGTCGATGGAGAGACAGAAGTCACACAGCATGATGTTAAAGGAGAAGCAGTCCATAAACCAGTAGGTCCCATTCATAAGAAGACAAAAACAAAACATTTAGCATTTCCCAATTGACTATTGCTTCCCATTGCAAAAAAACATTTCACGTTTAGCACACAAAGTAACCGGGGACCTAAAGTTTAAAGTGGAACTGACAGAGTTGTAACTACTTTGCAGATATGTAACGAGCAGAAAATCATAATATCAGTCAAAAATATCAAATTCCCAGTTTATGCTACAAAACCCTCTTTATAAGAGGTTTTACAAATAGACTATTTAACTCAACGTTCCATGACAGAGTAAGGCATTGTTGGCAGAATAGATGGATGCAGTTCAATGCATGATTCATATCATTCACCAATACATGTCTTGGTAGTCCAAAACATATTGCTATCAGGTTGTAAATCACAGCTGGCCTGGTACATTGTTTGCTGCCTCCATTCGGGATTTCAGTTTCAATATTCTGGACAAAAAATGGACGAATGTAACTAAGGCTGGGAATGTCAATACAATCAAACTAGCAAGGGCAATGATCACAAGGCAGTTATAACGTGGCTAGTAGGCTAGAGTATCTATTTATGTACTGTAGCAAGCTAAAAACACGGAGCCTAACGTTAGCTGGATAGATAGCAAGCTAGCTGCTAGGAGGATGTCATGTCATCCCATTAGAGGAGTGGGTGAGCAACTGACTCTTTCCCCTCATATCGTTTTTCAGTGGCTGTACACAGCTAGAGATGCAGGTGTCATTTGGTTAGCTAGCAAGAACAACTCCAGTTAGCATATATCTTGCATTCACAAATTCACTCTGGCTATCTGGGCTCCCAAGTGGGGCAGTGCATCTCCGTGCTAGAGGCGTCAAACAAATGTAACAGGACTCCTGTGGTATTTACATATTTGCAGAAATCCATTCAGGTGTATTTTGTGGCATTTGGTGAATGCGTTCTAATGATCTAAAGTCACGCTGTTGCTACTTCCTGTAAAAACACAGTCCAGTTCAGTGTGAATGATGGCAGGTCCTACTGACTGTAAACACACGGTCCAGTTCAAAGTGAATGATGGAAGGTCCTACTGCCTGTAAACACACAGTCCAGTTCAAAGTGAATGATGGCAGGTCCTACTGACTGTAAACACACAGTCCAGTTCAAAGTGAATGATGGCAGGTCCTACTGACTGTAAACACACAGTCCAGTTCAGTGTGAATGATGGAAGGTCCTACTGACTGTAAACACACAGTCCAGTTCTTCCGCTCTCGGTCTTGAATCGGTCTCGCCCCTCCTCCTCTCTCGTCTTGAATCGGTATAGCCCCTCATCCTCTCTCGGTCTTGACTCGGTCTCGCCCCTCTTCCTCTCTCGGTCTTGACTCGGTCTCGCTCCTCTTCCGCTCTCGGTCTTGAATCGGTCTCGCCCCTCCTCCTCTCTCGGTCTTGAATCGGTCTCGCCCTTCCTCCTCTCTCGGTCTTGACTCGGTCTCGCCCCTCCTCCTCTCTCGGTCTTGACTCGGTCTCGCCCCTCTTTCGCTCTCGGTCTTGAATCGGTCTCGCCCCTCCTCCTCTCTCGGTCTTGAATCGGTCTCGCCCTTCCTCCTCTCTCGGTCTTGACTCGGTCTCGCCCCTGCTCCTCTCTCGGTCTTGACTCGGTCTCACCCTCTTCCGCTCTCGGTCTTGAATCGGTCTCGCCCCTCCTCCTCTCTCGGTCTTGACTCGGTCTCGCCCCTCCTCCTCTCTCGGTCTTGACTTGGTCTCGCCCCTCCTCTCTCGGTCTTGACTCGGTCTCGCCCCTCTTCCGCTCTCGGTCTTGAATCGGTCTCGCCCCTCTTCCGCTCTCGGTCTTGAATCGGTCTCGCCCCTCCTCCTCTCTCGGTCTTGAATCGGTCTCGCCCTTCTCCTCTCTCGGTCTTGACTCGGTCTCACCCCTCTTCCGCTCTCGGTCTTGACTCGGTCTCGCCCCTCCTCTGCTCTCGGTCTTGACTCGGTCTTGCCCCTCCTCTCTCGGTCTTGACTCGGTCTCGCCCCTCTTCCGCTCTCGGTCTTGAATCGGTCTCGCCCCTCCTCTCTCGGTCTTGAATCGGTCTCGCCCCTCCTCTCTCGGTCTTGACTCAGTCTCGCCCCTCCTCCTCTCTCGGTCTTGAATCGGTCTCGCCTCTCCTCCGGTCTTGGTTTTAACTTGGTCTCTCACCTCCTCCGCTCTCGGTCTTGACTCGGTCTCGCCCCTCCTCCGCTCTTGGTCTTGACTCAGTCTCGCCCTCCTCCGGTCTTGGTCTTGACTCAGTCTCGCCCCTCCTCTGGTCTTGGTCTTGACTCAGTCTCGCCCCTCCTCTGGTCTTGGTCTTGACTCAGTCTCGCCCCTCCTCCAGTCTTGGTCTTTACTCAGTCTCGCCCTCCTCCGGTCTTGGTCTTGACTCGGTCTCGCCCCTCCTCCGGTCTTGGTCTTGTCTCGGTCTTGACTCAGTCTCGCCCTCCTCCGGTCTTGGTCTTGACAGTCTCGCCCCTCCTCCGGTCTTGGTCTTGACTCAGTCTCGCCCCTCCTCCGGTCTTAATCTTGACTCAGTCTCGCCCCTACTCTGGTCTTGGTCTTGACTCAGTCTCGCCCTCCTCCGGTCTTGGTCTTGACTCGGTCTCGCCCCTCCTCCGGTCTTGGTCTTGTCTCGGTCTTGACTCAGTCTCGCCCTCCTCCGGTCTTGGTCTTGACTCAGTCTCGCCCTCCTCCGGTCTTAATCTTGACTCAGTCTCGCCCCTCCTCTGGTCTTGGTCTTGACTCAGTCTCGCCCCTCCTCTGGTCTTGGTCTTGACTCAGTCTCGCCCCTCCTCCAGTCTTGGTCTTGACTCAGTCTCGCCCTCCTCCGGTCTTGGTCTTGACTCGGTCTCGCCCCTCCTCCGGTCTTGGTCTTGTCTCGGTCTTGACTCAGTTTCGCCCTCCTCCGGTCTTGGTCTTGACAGTCTCGCCCCTCCTCCGGTCTTGGTCTTGACTCAGTCTCGCCCCTCCTCCGGTCTTAATCTTGACTCAGTCTCGCCCCTCCTCTGGTCTTGGTCTTGACTCAGTCTCGCCCTCCTCCGGTCTTGGTCTTGACTCGGTCTCGCCCCTCCTCCGGTCTTGGTCTTGTCTCGGTCTTGACTCAGTCTCGCCCTCCTCCGGTCTTGGTCTTGACTCAGTCTCGCCCTCCTCCGGTCTTGGTCTTGACTCGGTCTTGACTCAGTCTCTCCCCTAACCCGGTCTCGGTCTTGACTCAGTCTCTCCCCTAACCCGGTCTCGGTCTTGACTCAGTCTCTCCCCTAACCCGGTCTCGGTCTTGAATCGGTCTTGACTCAGTCTCTCCCCTAACCCGGTCTCGGTCTTGAATCGGTCTTGACTCAGTCTCTCCCCTAACCCGGTCTCGGTCTTGAATCGGTCTGGCTTTAGGTGGTCTCGAACACAGCAGTGAGTACATTACTGAGTACATTACATTACATTAGTTTTGTGCATGTGTTTTGCATGAGCCCAATTCTGATCTTTTTTTCACAAATTGTTCTTTTGACCAATCACATACGCACCGAAAAAGACCTGATGTGAAAAAGATCTGATGTGAAGAGACCTGCTGTGATTGGTCAAAAGACCAATTAGTGGAAAAATTGGTCTGCTTGTCTAAATGCAGCCTTATTGTGTGAGAACTATGCTCTGCTCTTTGATCCTCTTCCTGACAGCACACCAACAGGGACAGCCAACCACACGCCACATCACTAGCCCTCACAGGCCCTACCCTATGGGGATCACAATACACACCACTACTGTTACACTTACCATCCCATACACAGGCCCTGCGCTATGAGAATCACAATACACACCACTACTACTACACTTACCATCCCATACACAGGCCCTACGCTATGGGGATCACAATACACACCACTACTGTTACACTTACCATCCCATACACAGGCCCTACGCTATGGGGATCACAATACACACCACTACTGTTACACTTACCATCCCATACACAGGCCCTACGCTATGGGGATCACAATACACACCACTACTACTACACTTACCATCCCATACACAGGCCCTACGCTATGGGGATCACAATACACACCACTACTGTTACACTTACCATCCCATACACAGGCCCTACGCTATGGGGATCACAATACACACCACTACTACTACACTTACCATCCCATACACAGGCCCTACCCTATGGGGATCACAATAGGCCTATGCTAGGCTAAGACCCTAATGCTAACGCTGATACAACACTAATGCTAGGGATTCACAATACACACCAATAGCACGCTAACCCCCCATACCTATGATAACACAATAAGAGCTAAATAGGCTGTGTGCTTTGGGAACGACAATACACATATATTGCCAGACTCTGGGCTAACCCTTCCATACAGCCTCTACGCTATGGGAATGACAACAGTGCTAATACGAAGCTCAAACCTGTCCATACATATGGGCATCACAACACACAGCTAATGCGAGGCTAACCCCTCCCATAAACAGGCTATACGCTATGGGAATTATAATATAGACTACTACTGTTACACTAAGCTCGAACCTGCCCATACCCAAGCCCTACTTCATGCTAGGCCAAGACCTTAACCATCCCAAACACAGACAACACCATATGAAAACACCTTTCCAATGGAATGGAATCATCAACCCCTCTGCAAAGCAAGCTCCAATGCATACTACCGATTCCTCTCAGAGGGTGTAGGGTTAAAAATACATGGTACCTGTGCAACATAACGGAAGTGAGATGGATGGACAGCAGGACTAGTCATTCACACACGTCTCAGAAAATGAAGAATTGAAAACTGTAAATGTGTGTGAAGGAGTGATTCTACAAGACTCAGCAGTTCCTCTGCTCCTCACACTGCTGACTGTGGCTTAATGGTCTACAGCTGGGCTGTCTGCTACCTACACTGGAGATTACTATTTTATTTATAATGACTTTCATTCTCTCTCTCTCTCTCGCTCTCCCTCTCTCTCTCCCTGTCTCTCTCTCTCTCCCTCTCTCTCTCCCTGTCTCTCTCCTTCCTTTCTCTGTTGTTCTCTCTCCCTGTCTCTCTGACTGGCTCCTGTTTCTCCATCTCTCTCTCCTTCTCTCTATCTTTGATGTGTCTCTGTCATTCTGAAGTAATGTCACTCAAGTCATGAATAGTGAATTGTTTTAAAATCGCGAATGTTTTCTGCATTTAAATGCTAAGCTGGTTTCTCCTTGAGCCTACTTTTGGCAGATGACGTAAAACTGTATGAATTAATTAAGAACACTTTTTTGGTTACTTAACATGTTCTCTCTGTCTCTCTTTCTCTCTCTCCCCCTCTTTTCTCCCAGGGTGCTGTTTTGTCACGTTTTACACACGGAAAGCTGCTCTTGAAGCCCAGAATGCACTGCATAACATAAAGACCTTAACAGGGGTGAGTGTGTGTTCTCATTTCTCCTTGGCCCACGCTGCCCTGCTGTCACGCAGTGTCAGTGATTACCAGGGGATATCTCCCATTACTGTCACGTCACACACTGTGGCTGTCTGTATTGTGTGTGTGTGTGTGTGTGTGTGTGTGTGTGTGTGTGTGTGTGTGTGTGTGTGTGTGTGTGTGTGTGTGTGTGTGTGTGTGTGTGTGTGTGTGTGTGTGTGTGTGTGTGTGTGTGTGTGTGTGTGTGTGGTGTGTGTGTAGGCCTTTACTGTGTCACTAACTGCATTTAGATGCTTATTTGTGTCTGACTACATTATATATTCTGTGTGTGAATATATTTCAGTGTGTGTGTGTGTGTGTGTGTGTGTGTGTGTGTGTGTGTGTGTGTGTGTGTGTGTGTGTGCGTGCGCTGTAGGGTCCTTTCCTATACAAGACTCCTGCTGCTGTCCTCTGTCCCTGTGTGTGTATTAAACACAGTGGAGTGATAGAAGAGCAATAGGATTGTGTCTCTTGTCCCCTCCCAGGTTCTGGAAGTCTCTAGCTGCTCCTCTGGGTTTAACAGGCCCTTGGACCATGGTTACTCCTGCTTGGGGTGTTGGCAGGCTGCAGCCTTGGCGGTTCTGAGGCTCTGGAAGCATATTAATTAGAGGGAAGGGACGCCTGTACACTGTATTTCCTCTGTTGGTTAGTGGATGGACCTATTGGGTTAGAGAGAGTGGATATGAGGGTGGATATGAGGGTGGATATGAGGGTGGAGGGTGGATATGATACGTCACATGCTCTAAACATTCTAGGATTAGGGGAACGTGAAATTACCGCCCTCCCTCATTTCCTCTGTCCCTCTACCAACTCCTCCTCCCTCTGTCCCTCTACCAACTCCTCCTCCCTCTGTCCCTCTACCAACTCCTCCTCCCTCTGTCCCTCTACCAACTCCTCCTCCCTCTGTCCCTCTACCAACTCCTCTTCCCTCTGTCCCTCTACCAACTCCTCCTCCCTCTGTCCCTCTACCAACTCCTCCTCCCTCTGTCCCTCTACCAACTCCTCCTCCCTCTGTCCCTCTGCCAACTCCTCCTCCCTCTGTCCCTCTACCAACTCCTCCTCCCTCTGTCCCTCTACCAACTCCTCCTCCCTCTGTCCCTCTACCAACTCCTCCTCCCTCTGTCCCTCTACCAACTCCTCCTCCCTCTGTCCCTCTACCAACTCCTCTTCCCTCTGTCCCTCCTTTCCCCAGGCAGGTAACACTCTAAAACGAACACACACAGGGCTGAATCAATAGCACCATAATCAAATCCATTTGAGCGGTTTTGGGAGGTGATGATTAACTCATTTAAAATGGCCTCCTCTGAGATCTCACTGGCAATGCAGCACTGCAGGCAGGTTTAAATCTGACTTTAATAAAGTACTGACTGACCTTCCTCTGGGAGGAGGGAGGGATGTCGTGGGAGAGAGAGTCCATAAATGCTTTAACGTTGAGTGGAGGTAGAGCGGTGGACAGAGAGAGCAATGGACAGAGAGATGAGCTAAGGAGAGGACGGAGTGATGAGGAAAGGATAGAGGGAGAGCACAGTTCGCTTTAGGGCAAGGCAATAAACAAGTTCAGCTACAAAACAATAGGTGCTTATTAGCTCTCTGTCTCTCCCTCTCTTGTAAAAGGCAGTGGAACAATGTTTACATTGGCTCTCTGTCTCTCCCTCGTTCATTCTTGCGCTCTAAACTGTAGGCCCTGACAGGGTGAGATCCAATCACAATCACAGCAGTTGGACGGCGGCCATATTGGACGAGAGCGGTTGGCAAAGCTGAACGGTGGCCATATTGATTTAGGGCACACACAGGAACAGTTGAATGGCTGCCATGTTTGAGTAGGGCGTTGAGTGTGAATAGTCTGGAGA
>NC_074703.1:17919188-18014188 GCF_029448725.1 Salvelinus fontinalis | reverse complement strand
GGGGAGGCTTGGGTTGTCATGGTGATTGGATGAAGAGTGACCGCAGTAGGTAGCTCCAGGGCTCTCAGTGAAGAACCAGCAGTGTGGAATTGTGGGGTAGTGGTGGAGCCCAGGCATGAAGCCTGCAAGGCCTTCTGGGTAGCCAGATCTGGGAGAAGGATGGCGTCTAGACAGAAGAGAGAGTGTGAGAGGCAGAGGGTAGCCGCTAGCCAGCACCTGTAGCCTGAGGATGCAGTTATGTCTCTGCTGTAGCCCTCCAACATGTGATCCACTACCTCTCTCTCTCAAACACACACAGTATTGTACAACTAGTCACTCACTCAATCAGGGAGATATAAACCAAAATGGGCACGATGGGTCCAGGTAGTGAATTCAGTTGAATTAACACTACTGGTGACACTGGGGTGGTGGATGTAGGAGTGTTGTGGAAAATGAATAAAGTCAATGTATAAACATATTGTAAAAAGAACGAAAGAGAGAGAGAAACAGACAGACAGATCGGGAGAGAGAGACAGATAGACACAGACAGACAGACAGACACACAGACCAACACAGACAGACAGACAGACAGACAGACAGACAGACAGACAGACAGACAGACAGACAGACACAGAGACAGCCATTCACAGACACATAGACAGACGGTCACAGACACAGCCACAGACATAGATACAGACACCGATACAGACACACCGTCAGACAGTCACAGACACAGAGACAGACAGTCACAGACACAAACAGACAGTCACAGAGACAGACAGACAGTCACAGAGACAGACAGACAGACAGTCAGAGACACACAGACAGTCACACAGACAGACAGACAGACAGACAGACAGACAGACAGACAGACAGACAGCGTGTGTCTGATATAGTGTGTGTGATCTCTGAGTGTGTGCAGTCCTCACTAGGTGTGTGTGTGTGTGTGTGTGTGTGTGTGTGTGTGTGTGTGTGTGTGTGTGTGTGTGTGTGTGTGTGTGTGTGTGTGTGTGTGTGTGTGTGTGTGTGTGTGTGTGTGTGTGTGTGTGTGTGTGTGTGTGTGTGTGTGTGTATATATAGTATTGTAAAGGTGTGTTTGTCCTGTCTTTTCCAGATGCACCATCCCATTCAGATGAAGCCTGCAGACAGTGAGAAATCAAACGGTGAGTGATCACACACACTAGGTTGAGTATTACGTGGTCGGGGGGGTGTGTGTGTGTGTGTACTTCAGTGTCTCTGTGGCTCAGTGATCCTGTTTCAGAGAGAGAAAGAGAGATGTATGAATTATTAAAGTGTTCTGGGAGGGGGTCAGGGAGAGTTCAACTGTTTTGGCCCCACAGTGAACCAGCCTTTCTCCCTGCATCTCTCTCTCTCTCTCTCACACACACACACACACACACACACACACACACACACACACACACACACACACACACACACACACACACACACACACACACACACACACACACACACACACACACACACACACAGACAAATGGCTCTATTGCAGATGCGGTTACAACCCCATTTATCCAGCCATAAAGCTTTACTGCATCTGAGAGAAGCCAGACAGGGGCCACGTCCCAATACTAATAGCCTCTTTTCCTCATCCACTGGACCACTGCAAGTATAGAAGGATAGAGGGTAATAACATTGGGACAGACGGAACAGTACCACACCGAGAGAGACAGAGTCGTGTCATAAAGCCACTGACAGCACACAGGCATCACTTAAAGCTTAATAAAGCCGCTCGTAGCAGCATCTTCTAGACTCGACCCACGAAGGAAATACAATGCACTAGAAGCCTATAGATCCATCCATATAAGTCATGATGAGACCTTAATAATGCTTTACCGCTCCAGACATCTTCTGTGAGGTTATGAAATAGGACTTGGTAAGATATATCTGTCTAGGTAACGATGACTTTAGTAAAGCTCCAGCCGGCTGTAGATGCAGTCATCATCTACTGTAATGGGAGATAGTAAAGCTCCAGCCATCTGTAGATGCAGTCATCCTCTACTGTAATGGGAGATAGTAAAGCTCCAGCCATCTGTAGATGCAGTCATCCTCTGCTGTAATGGGAGATAGTAAACCTCCAGCCATCTGTAGATGCAGTCATCCTCTACTGTAATGGGAGATAGTAAAGCTCCAGCCATCTGTAGATGCCGTCATCCTCTACTGTAATGGGAGATAGTAAACCTCCAGCCATCTGTAGATGCAGTCATCCTCTACTGTAATGGGAGATAGTAAAGCTCCAGCCATCTGTAGATGCAGTCATCCTCTGCTGTAATGGGAGATAGTAAAGCTCCAGCCATCTGTAGATGCAGTCATCCTCTACTGTAATGGGAGATAGTAAAGCTCCAGCCATCTGTAGATGCCGTCATCCTCTACTGTAATGGGAGATAGTAAACCTCCAGCCATCTGTAGATGCAGTCATCCTCTACTGTAATGGGAGATAGTAAAGCTCCAGCCATCTGTAGATGCAGTCATCCTCTGCTGTAATGGGAGATAGTAAAGCTCCAGCCATCTGTAGATGCAGTCATCCTCTACTGTAATGGGAGATAGTAAAGCTCCAGCCATCTGTAGATGCAGTCATCCTCTACTGTAATGGGAGATAGTAAACCTCTAGCCATCTGTAGATGCAGTCATCCTCTACTGTAATGGGAGATAGTAAAGCTCCAGCCATCTGTAGATGCAGTCATCCTCTACTGTAATGGGAGATAGTAAAGCTCCAGCCATCTGTAGATGCAGTCATCCTCTACTGTAATGGGAGATAGTAAAGCTCCAGCCATCTGTAGATGCAGTCATCCTCTACTGTAATGGGAGATAGTAAACCTCCAGCCATCTGTAGATGCAGTCATCCTCTACTGTAATGGGAGATAGTAAAGCTCCAGCCATCTGTAGATGCAGTCATCCTCTACTGTAATGGGAGATAGTAAACCTCCAGCCATCTGTAGATGCAGTCATCCTCTACTGTAATGGGAGATAGTAAAGCTCCAGCCATCTGTAGATGCAGTCATCCTCTACTGTAATGGGAGATAGTAAAGCACGGCCATATGAAATGTATCCGTCTTTTTAATGATAATACGTTCCATAATCCTTTATTGGAGTTGCTGTAACCATGATGAATTGTCGTTAAGCGGTTTGTGGCTTTAGTCAATTAAGAGGTGTGTGTGCGTGTTTGTCTTCGCTGCACTGCTGTATCGATAGCCCGTCTTCACTTTCCGCTTTCTTTCTTTCTTGAAATCTGATCTGGAATCAGTAAAACGCTGTTTCTCTGCTTCCCAATACATCACTAACTCGGACTCAGGTCGACTAACAGATGTTTAGTCACCGTTGAGGATATCTCTGCTGTTTCTCCATATCCACTCCCAGTTAATTCATTACAGTGCTGATAGTGAGCGAACGTATACAGACGAGTTGGAAGCCTTTGAAACAACACTTATCTTCCCTGTGTTATTTTTTTTAAACGCACAAACAATTCAAACAGCAAAATAAACAAGTGCTCTATTGATTTCCCAGAGTGCAACAGACCGCTTACTCTTTCGCCTCCCGGTAAGAGCTGACAGTTTCCTCATTAAAAATGAATTGAATTAGCATTACTCTGAATGGTGAGCAACACATACACACACGTTCTCTCTCTTGTCTCTTTCCCACGGTCATACACACGCGCACACACACACACACACACACACACACACACAGGCCGAGGTATTGCAAGATAAATGGAGCGATTGGGTCAGAGAGAAAAGGATTAAACAGGAGGAGAAGGAGGGGCAGGCAGACAAAAAGAAACCCGGAGAGATGGAGAGGAGGAGATGGAGAGAGAGAAACGAATAGAGGGAGAGAGTCGCACAGAGGCTTGGTGTTGAAGTGGTAATGAGACATTGATCACAGTCTGCAGATGAAATGGTGAAACTTTCTCTCTCTCTCTTTCTTCTCCTTTTCTTTGTGTTTCTCCGCCATGTGAATGTGTTCCTGTGTTCCCCTGCAGCGGTGGAGGACAGGAAGCTGTTCATCGGCATGGTGTCGAAGAAGTGCAATGAGAACGACATCCGGGTCATGTTCTCTGCGTTCGGACAGATCGAGGAGTGCCGGATCCTGCGAGGGCCCGACGGACTCAGCAGAGGTGTGTGTTTCTTGGGCTCCGTCCATATACACACTCACCCTGACCCCCTCCTCCCTTACCCACCATCCCTTTCACCCCTCCCATCTATTATATCCACCCCCTATTCAGTTCTGTGCCCCTCATCCCTCCCCTTACAGTTCTCCTCTAGGCAGAAGGAGAAATTATGTTCTCCCTTGCTTTTGGCCAACCATAGAGCTACTACGCAATCAGCAGTGCAGTGTCCCCCTGAGTCAATCTCCTCTTCACTGCCTCCCTCCCCCCCTCACCCCCTCCAATCCCCCTGCCTCCTCTCCTCCCTCCCCTCCCTCTGTGGTCTCTATGTGCTGAGGAGATGGGGCGGGGTCTGCCAAAACAAACTGTCTGTCCTGCTCGGCGTCACACAGGTTTATGTGGATGTGTCGGTTGTTGTGTGTTTCTCTGTGGATGTGTCGGTTGTTGTGTGTTTCTCTGTGGATGTGTCGGTTGTTGTGTGTTTCTCTGTGGCTGTGTCGGTTGTTGTGCGTTTCTCTGTGGATGTGTCGGTTGTTGTGTGTTTCTCTGTGGGTGTGTCGGTTGTTGTGTGTTTCTCTGTGGATGTGCCAGTTGCTGTGTGTTTCTCTGTGGTTGTGTCGGTTGTTGTGTGTTTCTTTGTGGCTGCGTCGGTTGTTGTGCGTTTCTCTGTGGATGTGTCGGTTGTTGTGTGTTTCTCTGTGGGTGTGTCGGTTGTTGTGTGTTTCTCTGTGGATGTGTCGGTTGTTGTGTGTTTCTCTGTGGGTGTGTCGGGTGTTGTGTGTTTCTCTGTGGGTGTGTCGGTTGTTGTGTGTTTCTCTGTGGGTGTGTCGGGTGTTGTGTGTTTCTCTGTGGGTGTGTCGGGTGTTGTGTGTTTCTCTGTGGGTGTGTCAGTTGCTGTGTGTTTCTCTGTGGGTGTGTCGGTTGTTGTGTGTTTCTCTGTGGGTGTGTCAGTTGCTGTGTGTTTTTCTGTGGATGTTACCATTGTTCTTACTGTTACTGTTGACCGTCTCTCATTATCTGAAGGTCTCTTCTTCTTCTCTCCTCAAGGTGCCTCTAGCCACTAGCGGTCTCTAATACTCTACTATCACACACACTCAGTCCTCCACTCTCTCTCCCTCTCTCTCTCTGTCCTCCTGTCCCTTCATCCTCCTCTCTCTGTCCTCCTGTCCCTTCATCCTCCTCTCTCTTTGTCCTCCTGTTCCTTCATCCTCCTCTCTCTCTGTCCTCCTGTCCCTTCATCCTCCTCTCTCTCTGTCCTCCTGCCCCTTCATCCTCCTCTCTCTGTCCTCCTGTCCCTTCATCCTCTTCTCTCTTTGTCCTCCTGTTCCTTCATCCTCCTCTCTCTCTGTCCTCCTGTCCCTTCATCCTCCTCTCTCTCTGTCCTCCTGTCCCTTCACCCTCCTCTCTCTCTGTCCTCCTGTCCCTTCATCCTCCTCTCTCTGTCCTCCTGTCCCTTCATTCTCCTCTCTCTCTGTCCTCCTGTCCCTTCATCCTCCTCTCTCTCTGTCCTCCTGTCCCTTCATCCTCCTCTCTCTGTCCTCCTGTCCCTTCATCCTCCTCTCTCCCTGTCCTCCTGTCCCTTCATCCTCCTCTCTCTCTGTCCTCCTGTCCCTTCATCCTCCTCTCTCCCTGTCCTCCTGTCCCTTCATCCTCCTCTCTCTCTGTCCTCCTGTCCCTTCATCCTCCTCTCTCTGTCCTCCTGTCCCTTCATCCTCCTCTCTCTCTGTCCTCCTGTCCCTTCATCCTCCTCTCTCTCTGTCCTCCTGTCCCTTTATCCTCCTCTCTCTGTCCTCCTGTCCCTTCGTCCTCTTCTCTTTCTGTCCTCCTGTCCCTTCATCCTCCTCTCTCTCTGTCCTCCACTATGCCATCATCCTCTTCATCTCTCTCTCTCTCTCTGTTCTGCACTATCCCAGAATTCTATTACACATGAGCATCCTATTTCCCATCTCTCTCTCTCTTCCTCTCAATCACGTGTCTGTTGTCCTCATGAATATTAGAATCTTTACTGCACATAACCTCCACAAACTCCAGGCTTCCTAACAGGTCTGTCAGAGCAGTCTTAGTCCAGCCTGATCCAGAGCAGTCTTAGTCCAGCCTGGTCTAGAGCAGTCTTAGTCCAGCCTGTCAGAACAGTCTTAGTCCAGCCTGGTCCAGAGCAGTCTTAGTCCAGCCTGATCCAGAGCAGTCTTAGTCCAGCCTGTCAGAGCAGTCTTAGTCCAGCCTGTCAGAGCAGTCTTAGTCCAGCCTGGTCCAGAGCAGTCTTAGTCCAGCCTGTCAGAGCAGTCTTAGTCCAGCCTGTCAGAACAGTCTTAGTCCAGCCTGGTCCAGAGCAGTCTTAGTCCAGCCTGTCAGAACAGTCTTAGTCCAGCCTGTCAGAGCAGTCTTAGTCCAGCCTGGTCCAGAGCAGTCTTAGTCCAGCCTGTCAGAACAGTCTTAGTCCAGCCTGGTCCAGAGCAGTCTTAGTCCAGCCTGTCAGAACAGTCTTAGTCCAGCCTGTCAGAACAGTCTTAGTCCAGCCTGGTCCAGAGCAGTCTTAGTCCAGCCTGTCAGAGCAGTCTTAGTCCAGCCTGTCAGAGCAGTCTTAGTCCAGCCTGTCAGAGCAGTCTTAGTCCAGCCTGGTCCAGAGCAGTCTTAGTCCAGCCTGGTCCAGAGCAGTCTTAGTCCAGCCTGGTCCAGAGCAGTCTTAGTCCAGCCTGGTCCAGAGCAGTCTTAGTCCAGCCTGGTCCAGAGCAGTCTTAGTCCAGCCTGATCCAGAGCAGTCTTAGTCCAGCCTGGTCTAGAGCAGTCTTAGTCCAGCCTGTCAGAACAGTCTTAGTCCAGCCTGGTCCAGAGCAGTCTTAGTCCAGCCTGATCCAGAGCAGTCTTAGTCCAGCCTGTCAGAGCAGTCTTAGTCCAGCCTGTCAGAGCAGTCTTAGTCCAGCCTGGTCCAGAGCAGTCTTAGTCCAGCCTGTCAGAGCAGTCTTAGTCCAGCCTGTCAGAACAGTCTTAGTCCAGCCTGGTCCAGAGCAGTCTTAGTCCAGCCTGTCAGAACAGTCTTAGTCCAGCCTGTCAGAGCAGTCTTAGTCCAGCCTGGTCCAGAGCAGTCTTAGTCCAGCCTGTCAGAACAGTCTTAGTCCAGCCTGGTCCAGAGCAGTCTTAGTCCAGCCTGTCAGAACAGTCTTAGTCCAGCCTGATCCAGAGCAGTCTTAGTCCAGCCTGGTCCAGAGCAGTCTTAGTCCAGCCTGGTCCAGAGCAGTCTTAGTCCAGCCTGTCAGAGCAGTCTTAGTCCAGCCTGGTCCAGAGCAGTCTTAGTCCAGCCTGTCAGAGCAGTCTTAGTCCAGCCTGGTCCAGAGCAGTCTTAGTCCAGCCTGGTCCAGAGCAGTCTTAGTCCAGCCTGGTCCAGAGCAGTCTTAGTCCAGCCTGGTCCAGAGCAGTCTTAGTCCAGCCTGGTCCAGAGCAGTCTTAGTCCAGCCTGGTCCAGAGCAGTCTTAGTCCAGCCTGGTCCAGAGCAGTCTTAGTCCAGCCTGGTCCAGAGCAGTCTTAGTCCAGCCTGGTCCAGAGCAGTCTTAGTCCAGCCTGGTCCAGAGCAGTCTTAGTCCAGCCTGTCAGAGCAGTCTTAGTCCAGCCTGGTCCAGAGCAGTCTTAGTCCAGCCTGTCAGAGCAGTCTTAGTCCAGCCTGGTCCAGAGCAGTCTTAGTCCAGCCTGGTCCAGAGCAGTCTTAGTCCAGCCTGTCAGAGCAGTCTTAGTCCAGCCTGGTCCAGAGCAGTAAATACATGAATCAGAGTGAGGCTGCAGATAAATGGGCCTTCAAGTGGGTCTGCGCTGTCCCATCTGGCTCTGCGCTGTCCCATCTGGCTCTGCGCTGTCCCATCTGGCTCTGTGCTGTCCCACCTGGCTCTGCGTTGTCCCACCTGGCTCTGCGCTGTCCCACCTGGCCCTGTGCTGTCCCACCTGGCTCTGCGCTGTCCCATCTGGCTCTGCGCTGTCCCACCTGGCTCTGCGCTGTCCCACCTGGCTCTGCGCTGTCCCACCTGGCTCTGTGCTGTCCCACCTGGCTCTGTGCTGTCCCATCTGGCTCTGTGCTGTCCCATCTGGCTCTGCGCTGTCCCATCTGGCTCTGCGCTGTCCCATCTGGTTCTGCCTGTCCCACCTGGCTCTGCGCTGTCCCATCTGGCTCTGCGCTGTCCCATCTGGCTCTGCGCTGTCCCATCTGGCTCTGCGCTGTCCCACCTGGCTCTGTGCTGTCCCACCTGGCTCTGCGCTGTCCCATCTGGTTCTGCCTGTCCCACCTGGCTCTGCGCTGTCCCACCTGGCTCTGTGCTTTCCCACCTGGCTCTGCGCTGTCCCACCTGGCTCTGCGCTGTCCCATCTGGCTCTGCGCTGTCCCACCTGGCTCTGCGCTGTCCCATCTGGCTCTGTGCTGTCCCACCTGGCTCTGTGCTGTCCCACCTGGCTCTGCGCTGTCCCACCTGGCTCTGCGCTGTCCCACCTGGCTTTGTGCTGTCCCATCTGGCTCTGTGCTGTCCCACTTGGCTCTGTGCTGTCCCACCTGGCTCTGTGCTGTCCCACCTGGCTCTGTGCTGTCCCACCTGGCTCTGTGCTGTCCCACCTGGCTCTGTGCTGCCCACCTGGCTCTGTGCTGTCCTATCTGGCTCTGTGCTGTCCCACCTGGCTCTGTGCTGTCCCATCTGGCTCTGTGCTGTCCCACCTGGCTCTGTGCTGTCCCACCTGGCTCTGTGCTGCCCACCTGGCTCTGTGCTGTCCCATCTGGCTCTGCGCTGTCCCACCTGGCTCTGCGCTGTCCCACCTGGCTCTGCGCTGTCCCACCTGGCTCTGCGCTGTCCCATCTGGCTCTGAGCTGTCCCATCTGGCTCTGCGCTGTCCCATCTGGTTCTGCCTGTCCCATCTGGCTCTGCGCTGTCCCACCTGGCTCTGCGCTGTCCCATCTGGCTCTACGCTGTCCCACCTGGCTCTGCGCTGTCCCACCTGGCTCTGCGCTGTCCCACCTGGCTCTGCGCTGTCCCACCTGGCTCTGCGCTGTCCCACCTGGCTCTGCGCTGTCCCACCTGGCTCTGCGCTGTCCCACCTGGCTCTGCGCTGTCCCACCTGGCTCTGCGCTGTCCCACCTGGCTCTGTGCTGTCCCATCTGGCTCTGTCCTGTCCCACCTGGTTCTGCCTGTCCCACCTGGCTCTGCGCTGTCCCACCTGGCTCTGCGCTGTCCCACCTGGCTCTGCGCTGTCCCACCTGGCTCTGTGCTGTCCCATCTGGCTCTGTGCTGTCCCATCTGGCTCTGCGCTGTCCCACCTGGCTCTGCGCTGTCCCACCTGGCTCTGCGCTGTCCCACCTGGCTCTGTGCTGTCCCATCTGGCTCTGTGCTGTCCCATCTGGCTCTGCGCTGTCCCATCTGGCTCTGCGCTGTCCCACCTGGCTCTGCGCTGTCCCATCTGGCTCTGCGCTGTCCCATCTGGCTCTGTGCTGTCCCACCTGGCTCTGCGCTGTCCCACCTGGCTCTGCGTTGTCCCACCTGGCTCTGCGCTGTCCCACCTGGCCCTGCGCTGTCCCACCTGGCTCTGCGCTGTCCCATCTGGCTCTGCGCTGTCCCACCTGGCTCTGCGCTGTCCCACCTGGCTCTGCGCTGTCCCACCTGGCTCTGTGCTGTCCCACCTGGCTCTGTGCTGTCCCATCTGGCTCTGCGCTGTCCCATCTGGCTCTGCGCTGTCCCATCTGGCTCTGCGCTGTCCCATCTGGTTCTGCCTGTCCCACCTGGCTCTGCGCTGTCCCATCTGGCTCTGCGCTGTCCCATCTGGCTCTGCGCTGTCCCATCTGGCTCTGTGCTGTCCCATCTGGCTCTGCGCTGTCCCACCTGGCTCTGTGCTGTCCCACCTGGCTCTGCGCTGTCCCATCTGGTTCTGCCTGTCCCACCTGGCTCTGCGCTGTCCCACCTGGCTCTGCGCTTTCCCACCTGGCTCTGCGCTGTCCCACCTGGTTCTGCGCTGTCCCACCTGGCTCTGTGCTGTCCCACCTGGCTCTGCGCTGTCCCATCTGGTTCTGCCTGTCCCATCTGGCTCTGCGCTGTCCCACCTGGCTCTGCGCTGTCCCATCTGGCTCTACGCTGTCCCACCTGGCTCTGCGCTGTCCCACCTGGCTCTGCGCTGTCCCACCTGGCTCTGCGCTGTCCCACCTGGCTCTGCGCTGTCCCACCTGGCTCTGCGCTGTCCCACCTGGCTCTGCGCTGTCCCACCTGGCTCTGCGCTGTCCCACCTGGCTCTGCGCTGTCCCATCTGGCTCTGAGCTGTCCCACCTGGTTCTGCCTGTCCCACCTGGCTCTGCGCTGTCCCACCTGGCTCTGCGCTGTCCCACCTGGCTCTGCGCTGTCCCACCTGGCTCTGTGCTGTCCCATCTGGCTCTGCGCTGTCCCACCTGGCTCTGCGCTGTCCCACCTGGCTCTGCGCTGTCCCACCTGGCTCTGTGCTGTCCCATCTGGCTCTGTGCTGTCCCATCTGGCTCTGTGCTGTCCCATCTGGCTCTGCGCTTTCCCATCTGGCTCTGCGCTGTCCCACCTGGCTCTGCGCTGTCCCATCTGGCTCTGCGCTGTCCCATCTGGCTCTGCGCTGTCCCATCTGGCTCTGCGCTGTCCCACCTGGCTCTGCGCTGTCCCATCTGGCTCTGCGCTGTCCCATCTGGCTCTGCGCTGTCCCATCTGGCTCTGCGCTGTCCCACCTGGCTCTGTGCTGTCCCACCTGGCTCTGTGCTGTCCCATCTGGCTCTGCGCTGTCCCACCTGGCTCTGTGCTGTCCCATCTGGCTCTGTGCTGTCCCATCTGGCTCTGTGCTGTCCCATCTGGCTCTGTGCTGTCCCATCTGGCTCTGCGCTGTCCCATCTGGCTCTGCGCTGTCCCATCTGGCTCTGCGCTGTCCCACCTGGCTCTGTGCTGTCCCATCTGGCTCTGTGCTGTCCCACCTGGCTCTGTGCTGTCCCACCTGGCTCTGTGCTGCCCACCTGGCTCTGTGCTGTCCCATCTGGCTCTGCGCTGTCCCACCTGGCTCTGCGCTGTCCCACCTGGCTCTGTGCTGTCCCATCTGGCTCTGTGCTGTCCCACCTGGCTCTGTGCTGTCCCACCTGGCTCTGTGCTGCCCACCTGGCTCTGTGCTGTCCCATCTGGCTCTGCGCTGTCCCACCTGGCTCTGCGCTGTCCCACCTGGCTCTGCGCTGTCCCACCTGGCTCTGCGCTGTCCCACCTGGCTCTGCGCTGTCCCATCTGGCTCTGAGCTGTCCCATCTGGCTCTGCGCTGTCCCATCTGGTTCTGCCTGTCCCATCTGGCTCTGCGCTGTCCCACCTGGCTCTGCGCTGTCCCACCTGGCTCTGCGCTGTCCCACCTGGCTCTGCGCTGTCCCACCTGGCTCTGCGCTGTCCCACCTGGCTCTGCGCTGTCCCACCTGGCTCTGCGCTGTCCCACCTGGCTCTGCGCTGTCCCACCTGGCTCTGCGCTGTCCCACCTGGCTCTGTGCTGTCCCATCTGGCTCTGTCCTGTCCCACCTGGTTCTGCCTGTCCCACCTGGCTCTGCGCTGTCCCACCTGGCTCTGCGCTGTCCCACCTGGCTCTGCGCTGTCCCACCTGGCTCTGTGCTGTCCCATCTGGCTCTGTGCTGTCCCATCTGGCTCTGCGCTGTCCCACCTGGCTCTGCGCTGTCCCACCTGGCTCTGCGCTGTCCCACCTGGCTCTGTGCTGTCCCATCTGGCTCTGTGCTGTCCCATCTGGCTCTGCGCTGTCCCATCTGGCTCTGCGCTGTCCCACCTGGCTCTGCGCTGTCCCATCTGGCTCTGCGCTGTCCCATCTGGCTCTGTGCTGTCCCACCTGGCTCTGCGCTGTCCCACCTGGCTCTGCGTTGTCCCACCTGGCTCTGCGCTGTCCCACCTGGCCCTGCGCTGTCCCACCTGGCTCTGCGCTGTCCCATCTGGCTCTGCGCTGTCCCACCTGGCTCTGCGCTGTCCCACCTGGCTCTGCGCTGTCCCACCTGGCTCTGTGCTGTCCCACCTGGCTCTGCGCTGTCCCATCTGGCTCTGCGCTGTCCCATCTGGCTCTGCGCTGTCCCATCTGGCTCTGCGCTGTCCCATCTGGTTCTGCCTGTCCCACCTGGCTCTGCGCTGTCCCATCTGGCTCTGCGCTGTCCCATCTGGCTCTGCGCTGTCCCATCTGGCTCTGTGCTGTCCCATCTGGCTCTGCGCTGTCCCACCTGGCTCTGTGCTGTCCCACCTGGCTCTGCGCTGTCCCATCTGGTTCTGCCTGTCCCACCTGGCTCTGCGCTGTCCCACCTGGCTCTGCGCTTTCCCACCTGGCTCTGCGCTGTCCCACCTGGTTCTGCGCTGTCCCACCTGGCTCTGTGCTGTCCCACCTGGCTCTGCGCTGTCCCATCTGGTTCTGCCTGTCCCATCTGGCTCTGCGCTGTCCCACCTGGCTCTGCGCTGTCCCATCTGGCTCTACGCTGTCCCACCTGGCTCTGCGCTGTCCCACCTGGCTCTGCGCTGTCCCACCTGGCTCTGCGCTGTCCCACCTGGCTCTGCGCTGTCCCACCTGGCTCTGCGCTGTCCCACCTGGCTCTGCGCTGTCCCACCTGGCTCTGCGCTGTCCCACCTGGCTCTGCGCTGTCCCACCTGGCTCTGCGCTGTCCCATCTGGCTCTGAGCTGTCCCACCTGGTTCTGCCTGTCCCACCTGGCTCTGCGCTGTCCCACCTGGCTCTGCGCTGTCCCACCTGGCTCTGCGCTGTCCCACCTGGCTCTGTGCTGTCCCATCTGGCTCTGCGCTGTCCCACCTGGCTCTGCGCTGTCCCATCTGGCTCTGCGCTGTCCCATCTGGCTCTGCGCTGTCCCACCTGGCTCTGCGCTGTCCCATCTGGCTCTGCGCTGTCCCATCTGGCTCTGCGCTGTCCCATCTGGCTCTGCGCTGTCCCACCTGGCTCTGTGCTGTCCCACCTGGCTCTGTGCTGTCCCATCTGGCTCTGCGCTGTCCCACCTGGCTCTGTGCTGTCCCATCTGGCTCTGTGCTGTCCCATCTGGCTCTGTGCTGTCCCATCTGGCTCTGTGCTGTCCCATCTGGCTCTGCGCTGTCCCATCTGGCTCTGCGCTGTCCCATCTGGCTCTGCGCTGTCCCACCTGGCTCTGTGCTGTCCCATCTGGCTCTGTGCTGTCCCACCTGGCTCTGTGCTGTCCCACCTGGCTCTGTGCTGCCCACCTGGCTCTGTGCTGTCCCATCTGGCTCTGCGCTGTCCCACCTGGCTCTGCGCTGTCCCACCTGGCTCTGTGCTGTCCCATCTGGCTCTGTGCTGTCCCACCTGGCTCTGTGCTGTCCCACCTGGCTCTGTGCTGCCCACCTGGCTCTGTGCTGTCCCATCTGGCTCTGCGCTGTCCCACCTGGCTCTGCGCTGTCCCACCTGGCTCTGCGCTGTCCCACCTGGCTCTGCGCTGTCCCACCTGGCTCTGCGCTGTCCCATCTGGCTCTGAGCTGTCCCATCTGGCTCTGCGCTGTCCCATCTGGTTCTGCCTGTCCCATCTGGCTCTGCGCTGTCCCACCTGGCTCTGCGCTGTCCCATCTGGCTCTACGCTGTCCCACCTGGCTCTGCGCTGTCCCACCTGGCTCTGCGCTGTCCCACCTGGCTCTGCGCTGTCCCACCTGGCTCTGCGCTGTCCCACCTGGCTCTGCGCTGTCCCACCTGGCTCTGCGCTGTCCCATCTGGCTCTGTGCTGTCCCACCTGGTTCTGCCTGTCCCACCTGGCTCTGCGCTGTCCCACCTGGCTCTGCGCTGTCCCACCTGGCTCTGCGCTGTCCCACCTGGCTCTGTGCTGTCCCATCTGGCTCTGTGCTGTCCCATCTGGCTCTGCGCTGTCCCACCTGGCTCTGCGCTGTCCCACCTGGCTCTGCGCTGTCCCACCTGGCTCTGTGCTGTCCCATCTGGCTCTGTGCTGTCCCATCTGGCTCTGTGCTGTCCCATCTGGCTCTGCGCTGTCCCATCTGGCTCTGCGCTGTCCCATCTGGCTCTGCGCTTTCCCACCTGGCTCTGCGCTGTCCCATCTGGCTCTGCGCTGTCCCATCTGGCTCTGCGCTGTCCCATCTGGCTCTGCGCTGTCCCATCTGGCTCTGTGCTATCCCATCTGGCTCTGCGCTGTCCCACCTGGCTCTGTGCTGTCCCATCTGGCTCTGCGGTGTCCCATCTGGCTCTGTGCTGTCCCATCTGGCTCTGCGCTGTCCCACCTGGCTCTGTGCTGTCCCACCTGGCTCTGTGCTGTCCCATCTGGCTCTGCGCTGTCCCACCTGGCTCTGCTGTCCCACCTGGCTCTGTGCTGTCCCATCTGGCTCTGTGCTGTCCCATCTGGCTCTGTGCTGTCCCATCTGGCTCTGTGCTGTCCCACCTGGCTCTGTGCTGTCCCACCTGGCTCTGCGCTGTCCCATCTGGCTCTGTGCTGTCCCATCTGGCTCTGTGCTGTCCCACCTGGCTCTGTGCTGTCCCACCTGGCTCTGTGCTGTCCCACCTGGCTCTGTGCTGTCCCATCTGGCTCTGCGCTGTCCCACCTGGCTCTGCGCTGTCCCACCTGGCTCTGCGCTGTCCCACCTGGCTCTGTGCTGTCCCATCTGGCTCTGTGCTGTCCCACCTGGTTCTGCCTGTCCCACCTGGCTCTGCGCTGTCCCACCTGGCTCTGCGCTGTCCCACCTGGCTCTGCGCTGTCCCACCTGGCTCTGTGCTGTCCCATCTGGCTCTGTGCTGTCCTATCTGGCTCTGCGCTGTCCCACCTGGCTCTGCGCTGTCCCACCTGGCTCTGCGCTGTCCCACCTGGCTCTGTGCTGTCCCATCTGGCTCTGTGCTGTCCCATCTGGCTCTGTGCTGTCCCATCTGGCTCTGCGCTGTCCCATCTGGCTCTGCGCTGTCCCACCTGGCTCTGTGCTGTCCCATCTGGCTCTGCGCTGTCCCATCTGGCTCTGTGCTGTCCCATCTGGCTCTGCGCTGTCCCACCTGGCTCTGTGCTGTCCCATCTGGCTCTGCGCTGTCCCATCTGGCTCTGTGCTGTCCCATCTGGCTCTGCGCTGTCCCACCTGGCTCTGTGCTGTCCCACCTGGCTCTGTGCTGTCCCATCTGGCTCTGCGCTGTCCCACCTGGCTCTGCTGTCCCACCTGGCTCTGTGCTGTCCCATCTGGCTCTGTGCTGTCCCATCTGGCTCTGTGCTGTCCCATCTGGCTCTGTGCTGTCCCACCTGGCTCTGTGCTGTCCCACCTGGCTCTGCGCTGTCCCATCTGGCTCTGTGCTGTCCCATCTGGCTCTGTGCTGTCCCACCTGGCTCTGTGCTGTCCCATCTGGCTCTGTGCTGTCCCACCTGGCTCTGTGCTGTCCCACCTGGCTCTGTGCTGTCCCACCTGGCTCTGTGCTGTCCCATCTGGCTCTGTGCTGTCCCACCTGGCTCTGCGCTACACGGAGCTGCTATTAAACCACAATATGAATCAGAAGCCTGTTCTGTTCCACCACCCACTATTAATAAAATATGGATCACACCACTGGTGGATCCACGGCTGGGCCTGGGGAGTTACCCTACATTCATGAAAGGACTGTTCTCTTTCTCCTCTCCTATCGGAGCCGGTGCATGACGACAGAATGCGGCCAGCTAGATATTTATAGGCTAGGCGGCTAAATCCCATCTTCTTCGCTGGACAACATCTGGGTCATGTACTCTAAGAGGTCTTCAAACTATTTGTAAGATTTTGGCCCATGTAGAATTACCCCATATTAGTTTCTCTAACTTGCTCAAAGATGCCCGACCTTGGCCTTTCTCAACTGATGCCAGATAGAGCAAGACCCTGGACAGTCTTCTCACACTTGAACCCCAAGGCAACTTCATCTGCCACATCTTGCTACGACACAGACCTAGTTAGCTTTTATTGGTACCGTTAGGTAGGCCCATAATGAATAGTCAATCCCTAACCCTCAACCCCGTTCTATCACAGAGGACAAGACAATGATAAAGGTAGAGGATGAATCACAGACACTCATCTGTTCTCTCTCTCTCTCTCTCTCTCTCTCTCTCTCTCTCTCTCTCTCTCTCTCTCTCTCTCTCTCTCTCTCTCTCTCACACACACACTCACCCATTCACTCACTCGTACTCTCTCTCTTTCTGTCTCTCTTTCCATCCGTCCACCCCCACCCCATGCACACAGTTCTGACTAGATGACCTGTCTGCTAGCTAGCTAACTGTATCTTGTGCAGTCAGCTAGCTACAAAGTGTGTGTGGAGTGGGTCTGGGGATGGCTGTGCTACTACTGCTAGCATGGCTCAGTGTGTGTTAGCGTGTTAGCGTGTTAGCGTGTTAGCTTGGGGGGTGGGGGTGTTGAAGCTCTCCTCCAGTATATTGACACTGCCTCTCTCTGATCACTCCCCAACCAACAGGCCTCAGCCAGAGGGAAGCCAACGTTAAGGGTAATACCATTTCATTTAATACTAGTCTATTACCCAACAATTACGATCCAACCGATCAAACTCCAAATCGCCAAATAGTTAAGAGTTCCCAAAGAATGTGCATCATTCTGCCCGCCACACGCACTCTCCCTCCCCCAAGATTTGCTCAAATTGTGTGATTTTCTGTGATGTCTTTTCAGAACGCATTCTTCATAGAACCCTAGAGACGGTTTGTCACAGTCCTCCGCCCCGCCCCGCCTCCCTCCCCTCTCTCTCTCTCGTCGGCTTCATGTCCCAGAATAGGACAGTAAGAGAGAAGGGGGGGGAGAGAGAGAGAGAGAGAGCGAGAGAGAGCGAGAGAGAGAGAGAGAGAGAGAGAGAAGAGGGGGCATCCAATCAGGCACACAATGCAGGCCTAATGAGTTCAAATCGTTTTAATGCAAATTGGACAGATTTACATTCTCTAGAAGAGTGGGAGGAAGAGTGACTGGGGAAGATGAAGAGTGGGAGGATACTTGTACAACCAGTTATTTCTGTGTAGGAGCGAGAGAGAGAGATGGGCAGAGAGAGAAAGAAAGAGACTGGGGAAGATGAAGAGGGAGGGAGAGAGCTTCAACCACCCCACCTCATCTCAACAGCCATCCCCATTGGTGCACGACAACCTGCCAATCAAAAACTCTTACTGATTCTGATTGGAGCTGTCCTATTGTAGATGGGGTTGGGTGTGGTCGTCATGGTGCTAGCTGTGCTCTTTGGCTGTTGTTCCTTAGCAACCTGAAAACACTGTTGTCTGCTTGTTTAGTTCTCTGTACAATCTCTGTTTTGGGTTTATAACAACGACGTGTCCAACCCTTTTGTCTGGTTTTGTTTTTTCTTGTCTCCTCCTCTTCCTCCTCCCGTTCCTTCTCCTCTCCCCCTATCCCATTGTCCCGTCCCTCCTCCCGGCCTCCCTCCCATCATCTCTCCATCCCTCCCCTCCTCCCTCCCTCCCACCATCTCTCCATCCCTCCCCTCCTCCCTCCTACTATCTCTCCCTCCCTCCCCTCCCTCCCTCCTCCCGGCCTCCCTCCCTCCATCTCTCCATCCCTCTTTCCCTCCCTCCTCCTGGCCTCCTTCCCTCCATCTCTCCATCCCTCTTTCCTTCCCTCCTCCTGGCCTCCCTCCCTCCCACCATCTCTCCATCCCTCCCTCCTCCTGGCCTCCCTCCCACCATCTCTCCCTCCCTCCCCACCATCTCTCATCCCTCCCTCCCTCCCACCATCTTTCCATCCCTCCCTCCCTCCCACCATCTTTCCCTCCCTCCCTCCCTCCCTCCCCACCATCTCTCCATCCCTCCCTCCCTCCCACCATCTCTCCATCCCACCATCTTTCCATCCCTCCCCTCCCTCCCTCCCTACAGGATGTGCGTTTGTCACGTTTTCTACCAGGGCTATGGCACAGAATGCAATCAAAGCCATGCACCAGTCTCAGACTATGGAGGTACTGTACCCTCGCCCTTTCTCTTCAATTTCCTCTCTCTGTCTCTCTCTCCATCTCCATCTCTCTCTCTTCATCTCTTCATCTCTCTCTCTCCATCTCTCTCTCTCTATATTTTGTCATCTCTTTCTCTCTCCATCTCTCTCTCTCGCCATCTCTCCATTTCTCTCTCTCTCCATCTTTCGTGCTTTCTCTCTCTCTCTCCATCTCTGTGTGATAGAATCTGTCGGATGCTGTCACATGCTCGTCATCCTTTGGCCAAATATGTCAACGTAGGACAAAGAAGAAAAGTAACTTTCAAAACTCTCTCAGAACCACAGTCATTCTTCCCAGATAATAAAATAACATAAAAGCTTTGGAAAAAAGTGTCAAAACAGACAAGGTAACATAAGCAAGGACCCCAGATCACACTGATCAGCCTGACTGGCTCTGTTAAGGATGTCACACTCCTCAGAAAGAGAAGAGATGAGACAGGCAGCATTATAGACGCCCACATTTAGACAGGACCCCCATCAGTGATCCTATAACCTCTCCATCGCCATGGTGATGGCCATTGGGAGTGTGTCTGTGTGGGTTGTGGTGTCCTTGTCAGTTTGTAGGGTTTTTGACAGTAGGAGATGACAGGGATGTGATTGCAGGAGAATTACAGGGCCTTGGTCAGGCGTGCGTGCGTGTGTGTGTGCGTGCGTGCGTGCGTGTGTGTGTGCGTGCGTGCGCGTGCGTGCGTGCGTGTGCGTGCGTGCATGCGTGTGTGTGTGTGTGTGTGTGTGTGTGTGCGATCTGGTAATGACACAGTGTATTAAAGACAGAGATTGACAGTCACCTTAGTGGCTCTCTCATTATGGATGATGAGGATGGTAGGCATCCATATTGATGTGCTGTGACCCTGACAGGAAAACGGCTGTCTGTGGCGTCCCTTTGTGTCTCAGTATGTACACACAATCTTCAAGTGTGTGTGTGTGTGTGTGTGCGTGTGTGCGTGTGTGTGTGTGTGTGTGTGTGTGTGTGTGTGTGTGTGTGTGTGTGTGTGTGTGTGTGTGTGTGTGTGTGTGTGTGTGTGTGTGTGTGTGTGTGTGTGTGTGTGTGTGTGTGTGCATGTGCATGTGTACTTGCTTGTATACATGTCTATGATGTCTGTGTCGTGCGGTGTGTGTGTGTATGACTTTGTGTTGCAGTTTGTGTGTTTACCCCCCATATTGTTCTTAATCAGTGTTCCCTATTTATACTATTATAACATTCTGTACCTTGGCCCAGTTAACTTTCCCAATATCCTCTGCTTTTTCACACACACATAAAGCCCTAAACAGGAGGCAGAGATTGCAGTGGACAATGATAATGGAAGAAATCTTAATTTCCATGTGAAAAACATTCTGCTGACTAGCTCTGAGGCAGGAACCAAATTGCTGCAGCGTTTTTGTGACGTCCCCAGTTTGCAATTTTAAAGTAATTACTTTGGGTCCGATTGAGGATTGGTAAATAGAGTTTGGTTATTGTCTTGGCTCTATCGTCCCCCGATGTTTTAGATTGTGTGCCTGTGTGTCTCGTGTGTGTGTGTGTGTGTGTGTGTGTGTGTGTGTGTGTGTGTGTGTGTGTGTGTGTGTGTGTGTGTGTGTGTGTGTGTGTGTGTGTGTGTGTGTGTGTGTGTGTGTGTGTGTGTGTGTGTGTGTGTGTGTGTGTGTGTGTGTGTGTGTGTGTGTGTGTGTGTGGGTGTGTGTGTGTGTCTGTGTGTGTGCAGTTGTATGTGTATTTGTGTGACTTTGCCTTTCACTAATGGCCTTGTCACTGTCGTATCCATTCTCATTATACTCTGGCATTCAGGACACACACACACACACACACACACACACACACACACACACGTACTTTATAAATGTCACGGCATTATGAAAGTGGATATGGACAGGACAGGTCATTTACGAGAAAGCACATTCATTTACACACCCATGTAGGCACACACACACACACGTGCACGCATGCGCGCACACACAAACACAGAGAGAGAGAGGGAGAGCGAGAGAGAGAGAGAGAGTGGCGGATGTTGACTGTTCCCGGTGGAGAGAAGTAGGGCAGACTAATGTGGTTGTATTTGTGTTACTCACGGTGCTCTGTAAAGCCTGGTGATTTGTGGCTGTGTGTATAATATTCATCCTGCCTATAAAGGCTGTTTGAGTGGTTAGAGGGCTGTTCTCTCTGCTCTGGCTAATATCAGGTCCGGCTCCAGGTATAAGCGACATAAGTGACATGAGCAAAGAACATTTTGGGGGGGGAACTCAACGTACTGTTGAGAGTTAGAATAGTAGAATACACAAGGTGCAATTTCAAAATGTGGTTGTGCAGGAAATTTGCTTTAAAACTGCCACATATTCTTTCTGCCCCATGGCAAAATGGCTAGAATTCCCGAAAATGTACTTTAAAATGTAAATGTTTCTCTCTGCTATCAAGAGGGGGGGCCAAAATGTTTTGACCTCCACAACCAAATCCCGCTCAGGGCCCCCAAAAAGCTAGGGCCGGCCCTGGCTAATATCAGGACTTCTAGAGACCGAGGCTACGCACAACACAGTAAGTGGATTGTGAGTGAGGAAACACAGCCATGTATGTTTGGAGACTGGACAAACTAGACAAGTTAATGGGAGAAAAAATAGGGATGTAGGGATGGAGAGATTGACACAGTGAGGGAGGTATAGCAGAGAAACAGACGTCTCTGTGTCTGCTATTTACCACCAGCCCATTAAAACTAACAAGCTCATAGTCCTATAGATGGGTTGGTTGTTTAGCAACAAAACTCACGCATGCGCAACTATGGGGCAAAACAGATGATTGGCTTAGACGGTTGACAATATGTAAACTATATTTCATCTCCAATGTTTTTTGAAACCATAAATAGTATTGCACATTGAGCAATTGTCTCTCAAATACACTACATGACCAAAAGTATGTGGACACCTGCTCGTCGAACATCTCATTTCAAAAGCATGGGCATTAATATGGAGTTGGTCCCCCCTTTGCTGCTATAATAGTCTCCACTCTTCTGAGAAGGCTTTCCGCTAGATGTTGGAACTGCGGGGACTTGCTTCCATTCAGCCACAAGAGCATTAATGAGGTCGGGCACTGATGTTGGGCGATTAGGCCTGGCTCGCAGTCGGGGGTTCCAATGCATCCCAAAGGTGTTCGATGGGGTTGAGGTCAGGGCTCTGTGGAGGTCCGTCAAGTTCTTCCATACCAATCTCAACAAATCATTTCTGTATGGACCTCGCTTTGTGCACAGAGTCATTGTCATGCTGAAACAGGAAAGGTCCTTCTCCAAACTGTTACCACAAAGTTGGAAGCACAGAATCATCTAGAATGTCATTGTATGCTTTAGCTTTAAGATTTCCCTTCACTGGAGCTAAGGGCCTAGCCCAAACCACGAAAAACAGCCCCAGAACATAACCAAACTCTGAATTTGACACTATGCATTCGGGGAGGTAGCGTTCTCTTGGCAACCGCCAAACCCAGATTCGTCTGACGAACTGCCAAATGGTGAAGCGTGATTCATCACTCCAGAGAACGCGTTTCCACTGCTCCAGAGTCCATTGGTGGCGAGCTTTACACCACTTCAGCCAACGCTTGGCATTGTGCATGGTGATCTTAAGTTGCTCGGCAATGGAAACCCATTTCATGAAGCTCCTGATGAACAGTTCTTGTGCTGACGTTGCTTCCAGAGACAGTTTGGAACTCGATTTTTACGCGCTTCAGCACTCGGCGGTCTCGTTCTGTGACCTTGTGTTGCCTACCACTTTGCGGCTTAGCCGTTGTTGCTCCTAGACGTTTCAAATTCACAATAACAGCACTTACAGTTGGCCGGGGCAGCTCTAGCGGGGCAGAAATTTGATGAACTGACTTGTTGGAAAGGTGGCATCCTATGACAGTGCCACGTTGAAAGTCACTGAGCTCTTCAGTAAGGCCATTCTACTGCCAATGTTTGTCTATGGAGATTGAATGGCTGTCTACTCGATTTTATACACCTGTCAGCAACGGGTTTGACTGAAATAGCCGAATCCACTAATTTGGGTCCACATACTTTTGTATATATAGTGTACATCATTACAGTTGTCGGTTAGCTAGCTAGCGAATTTGAGCCATATTAGCATAGACGTGACGTCAGTCAAAACACCTCTAGAACAAGATAAAAATAGCTGAAATCCGCCACCTACGATTCCCCACATTGAATGAACAAAATGACAAAATACAAACCCTCCAACCCAAAAAGGCCTGTGGTGTTGATGGTATCAACACAATATGCAGACCACAAATTCCAATTGGCTATCCTTTAAACTCTTTAACATCATCCTAAATCTGGCATCTTCCCTGATATTTGGAACCAAGGACTGATCACCCAATCCACAAAAGTGGAGACAAATTTGACCCCAATATACTCCTCTGTAAATTGTCATCTCTGTTTACCCGTCACAAGACCCACTGGTTGATACTTATTTATAAAACCCTCTTAGGCCTCACTCCCCCCTATCTGAGATATCTACTGCAGCCCTCATCCTCCACATAGAACACCCGTTCTGCCAGTCACATTCTGTTAAAGGTCCCCAAAGCACACATCCCTGGGTCGCTCCTCTTTTTAGTTCGCTGCAGCTAGAGACTGGAACGAGCTGCAACAAACACTCAAACTGGACAGTTTTATCTAAAAGACTCAATCCTGGACACTCTTACTGACAGTTGTGGCTGCTTTGTGTGATGTATTGTTGTCTCTACCTTCTTGACCTTTGTGCTTTTGACTGTGCCCAATAATGTTTGTACCATGTTTTGTGCTGCTTCCATGTTGTTGTTATGTTGTGTTGTTACCATGCTGTGTTGCTATATTGTTGTCTTAGGTCTCTCTTTATGTAGTGTTGTGTTGTCTTGTTGTGATGTGTGTTTTGTCCTATATTTATAATGTTTAAAAAAATAAAAAATAATCCCAGGCCCCCGTCCCCGCAGAAGACTTTTTGCCTTTTGGTAGGCCGTCATTGTAAACTGACTTGCCTAGTTAAATAAAGGTTAAATAAATAAAAATACAAATGATCATTAGCAGCAGACTCGTACATTTCCTCAGGGAAAACAATATACTGAGCAAATGTCAAATTGTCTTATTACCAAATTACTGTACGACAGACCACGTATTCACCCTGCACACCCTAATTGACAAACAAACAAACCAAAACAAAGGCAAAGTCTTCTCATGCTTTGTTGATTTCAAAAAAGCTTTTTATTCAATTTGGCATGAGGGTCTGCTACACAAATTGATGGAAAGTGGTGTTGGGGGAAAAACATACAACATTATAAAATACACGTACACAAACAACAAGTGTGCGGTTAAAATTGGCAAAAAACACACATTTCTTTCCACAGGGCTGTATTGTGAGACAGGGATGCAGCTTAAGCCCCACCCTCTTCAACATATATCAACAAATTGGCGATGGCACTAGAACAGTCTGCAGCACCTGGCCTCACCCTACTAGAATCTGATGTCAAATGTGTACTGTTTGTGTACTGTGTAGTGTTTGCTGATGATCTGGTGCTTCTGTCCCCAACCAAGGAGGGACTACAGCAGCACCTAGACATTCTGCACAGATTCTGTCAGACCTGGGCCCTGACAGTAAATCATTAAATCTCAGTAAGACAAAAATGGTTTTCCAAAAAAGGTCCAGTTTTCAGGACCACAAATACAAACTCCATCTAGACACCATTGCCCTAGAGCAAACAAAGAACTATACATACCTCGGCCTAAACATCAGTGCCACAGGTAACTTCCACAAAGCTGTAAACGAGCTGAGAGACAAGGCAAGAAGGGCCTTCTATGCCATCAAAAGGAACATAAAATTCAACGTACCAATTAGGATCTGGCAAAAAATACCTGAATCAGTTATACAACCCATTGCCCTTTATTGTTGTGAGGTCTGGGGTCCTCTCACCAACCAAGATTTCACAAAATGGGACAAACACCAAATTGAGACTCTCCATGGTAATGTTAGAGGATTAGTGTACATAGAATTATAATAGGGAGAATAGTGTACAATAGTAGGCTATACCCTTGTCTATTGCCGGCACCAACCATGGAACTGTGGGATGCAGCCTGGTCTTATAGACTAGACGTAACATAGTGAAAGTAAATCCAGGACACCTAAATTAGTATGATATGTTATGTTTTGGTATGATTACATAAGACAGATGGTTAATTAAGGCAGAAACGAAAGTAGGGTATTTGGTCGGTATAACATCGATCAATCCAAAGATGTGAGTTGAAATCTCTTCACGGACGACTTTAGCTAATTAGCAACTTTTCAACTATTTACAACTTTTCTTTAGCTATTCAGCATGTTAGCTAACCCTTCCCCGAACCCTAACCTTTACATTTTAGCTAACCCTCCCCCTAACCTTAACCCTTTTAGCTAACCTTAACCATTTTAGCTATCCCTTCCCTAACCTTAACCCTTTAACCTGTTGAGGCTGGGGGCGCTGTTGTCACTATTTATGGTAATCGTGTAATTTTTGAAACGGCTTCCTACAAAATTCTTGATTGTACAATATGCATATTATTATTATTATTGGATAGAAAACAGTCTACAGTTTCTATAGGAGTTGAAATTTTGTCTCTAAGTGGAACAGAACCCATTCTACAGCAATTTCCCTGACATGGAGTCAGATTTCAGAAATTTTGGCCACTGTTCTGGAGTCAGTTTTAAAGCCAATGTTATTCCTATGAGTATACGGACACTGCTTACGTCTTCCCCTGGATGCCTTTACGTGATGACGATTTGAATGGGGTCGATTGCGCGTTCACAGGCGCTATAAATTAAAAAACCCTGTAGCTAGTCACTCTTTTGGAGCTGCGTCATGCGCCTGGAGGACACCGACCCGCACCTGTTCCAAGCATTAGTGTTGGGAGTAATCTTTCTCCGGTCATGTTAAGACTCGTTATAGGAGTTAAAAACATCATAAGGTAGTTAATTTAAAGCGTTTTATAGCAATTTATATCCGTTTAGTGCGATTTTGGGACATTTATTTCTGAAACGCTGTGAATCGCTGGGCACGCTTCCAGTTCATGCTGAACGCAGTTGGCATTTCCACATGGCAAGAGGACAGCTTTCCACCAAAAGACGATTAGACCCAAGAAAGGATCCTTTGCCCAAGATACTGATGGAAGAACAGCTCAAAGTAGGAAATTTTTATTATGATAAATCGTGTTTCTGTCGAAAAATGTTAGTGGCTTAGGACGCCATGTTTTTTGACGTAGCTTCGCTTGGCGCAAACTGTATTGAAAAGTAAGGATAATAAAAAAAATGTAATTCCGCGATTGTATTAAGAATTAAATTGTCTATCAATCGCTGTCCACCCTATATTTTTTAGTCACGTTTATGAGTATTTGTAACGGCTTGTGCTCTCCTCATCCTCAGATGAGGTGAGGAGAGAAGGATCCTCAGACCAAAACGCAGCTTCAGGGAAATAAGCCATCTTTTATTTAACAACGATGATGGCAACACGAAAACAAATACAAAACACTTTCAAACTACAAAACAAGAAAACGACGTCGAACGAAACCTGAACATAAACTACATAACTAAACATAAACTCACGTACAGGAAACAGACGACATCGAAACGAAACGAAACAAACAAACGCTACAGTCCAGTGTGGTACGAACAAACATACTGACACGGAAGACAATCACCCACAAACAAACAGTGAGAATGCCCTACCTAAATATGACTCTTAATTAGAGGCAAACGCAAACCACCTGCCTCTAATCAAGAGCCATACCAGGCAAACCAAAACCAACATAGAAACAGATAACATAGAATGCCCACCCAACCTCACGTCCTGACCAACTAACACACAAAAACTAACATAAATAGGTCAGGAACGTGACAGTATTTATGTATACGAGTAGATCACTGTCTAATATGGCGCACGGACATTTTCTCACCAGCTGGGCTACTTTCCCCATTGTCTAACCATGATTTTGGTGGCTAAATATGCACATTTTCGAACAAACTGTATATGCATGTTGTAATGTGATGTTACAGGGGTGTCATCTGAAGAATTCTGAGAAGGTTAGTGAAAAAAATAATATATTTTGGCGATGTTGACGTTATCGCTCACTTTGGCTAGAATTAATGCTGGGGTAATGTTTGCACATGTGCTATGCTAATATAACGATTTATTGTGTTTTCGCTGTAAGACACTTAGAAAATCTGAAATATTGTCTGTATTCACAGGATCTGTGTCTTTCGATTAGTGTATGCTGTGTATTTTTACGAAATGTTTGATGATTAGTAAGTAGGTAAACACGTTGCTCTATGTAGTTATTCTAGTCCATTTGTGACGGTGGGTGCAATTGTAACCTATGCCATCTACCTGAAATATGCACATTTTTCTAACAAAACCTATCCCATACCATAAATATGTTATCAGACTGTCATCTGATGAGTTTTTTTCTTGGTTAGGGGCTATAAATATCTTAGTTTAGCCGAATTGGTGATAGCTACTGGTGTTGGTGGACAAATAAAAGATGGTGGATTATGCTAATGTGTTTTTAGGTAATAGATTTACATCTTTACATATTGTGTCTTCCCTGTAAAACATTTTAAAAATCGGACATGTTGGCTGGATTCACAAGATCTGTGTCTTTCATTAGCTGTATTGGACTTTAATGTGTGAAAGTTAAATATTTAAAAAAAATATTTTTTTTGAATTTCGCGGCTCTGCCTTTTCAGTGGGGGTGGGGGGGGAGTGCCGCTAGCGGCACGCTCATCCTAGACAGGTTAACTGAACTCTTAACCAACTGCTCTTAAATGCAAGTAAAACTAAAATCTAAATGCATGTTCTTCAACCGATCGCTGCCCGCACCTGCTCGCGTTCTGACTTAGAATATGTGGACAACTACAAATACCTAGGCGTCTGGTTAGACTGTAAACTCTCCTTCCAGACTCACATTAAGCATCTCCAAATCAAAATTGAAACTAGAACCGGCTTCCTATTTCGCAACAAAGCATCCTTCACTCATGCTGCCAAACATACCCTCGTAAAACTGACCATCCTACTGATCCTCGACTTTGGAGATGTCATTTACAAAATAGCCTCCAACACTTTACTCAGCAATCTGGATGTAGTCTATCACAGTGCCATCCGTTTTATCACCAAAGCCCCATATACTACCCACCACTGCAACCTGTATGCTCTCGTTGGCTGGCCCTCGCTTCATACTCGTCGCCAAACCCACTGGCTCCAGGTCATCTACAAGTCTCTGCTAGGTAAAACCCCGCCCTATTTCAGCTCACTGGTCACCATAGCAGCACCCACTCGTAGCACGCGCTCTAGCAGGTATATCTCACTGGTCACCGCCAAAGCCAATTCTTCCTTTGGCCGCCTGCACCTGTACATAGCTCATCTGTAAATAGCCCATCCAATCTACCTCATCCCCATACTGTATTTATTTGTTTATCTTGCTTCTTTGCACCCCAGTATCTCAACTTGCACATTCATCCTCTACACATCCTACCATTCCAGTGTTTAATTGCTATATTGTAATTACTTTGCCACCATGGCCTATTTATTGCCTTACCTCTCTTATCCTACCTCATTTGCACATGCTGTATATAGATTTTCCTACTGTATTATTAAACTGTTTGTTTATTCCATGTGTAACTCTGTGTTGTTGTATGTGTCGAACTGCGTTGCGTTATCTTGGCCAGGTCGCAGTTGCAAATGAGAACTTGTTCTCAACTAGCCTACCTGGTTAAATAAAGGTGAAAAAAATATATATATATATTTTTAAACCTAACCCCTAGCCTAGCTAACGTTAGCCATCTAGCTAACTTTAGCCACCTAGCTAGAATTTGTAACATACATTGTATGTTTCGCAAATTCGTAACATTTAGTACATTTTGCAAATTCGTAACATACAAAATGGGTGATGGAAAATCCACAAATTAATATATACCATATGAAATATAACATATCATACTAAAAGGATTTACCTCCAGAATAATATGAAATGCTCTGAGACCAGGTTGTGGGATGACACGGCCAAGTATGCATCGGGTTCAAACTGTTACGGCTTGGTCTGCTCTCCACTCGTAACAATTTAAATTGGCAAAAATATATTTTTTATATAATATCAACTAGTACTAATGAGCCTCAGCAACAACCACATGGCCATGACGGCATTTACAGAGGAAGCAAATGAAGGTAAACTAAACAATGTAATTAAATGGAATGATAATGTCGGCTATACCAACTGAAGGGAACTAACAGTAGTTGAATGTGTGTGGTTACTAGGGCTACTGACGGTCGATACTGATAGTGGCTAATATTTAACATGATAGAAACAGGAAATAGAGAAAGTCAGGGTAACCTATAATTAAGATAATCGAGAGTGCCCATCCCTACAAGTTGGCTGTACAATTTAAATTCTGCATAACGGCACAGCATTTCATAAACTTTACTGTGGGAAAGTTGATATTATTTGCATGTGAAGGTGGTGGAATTATTAGGGAATACGACGTATCTGTAGACACACTTCCGCCACACCTTCATTTATTACATCTCCACCCTAAACGAATAGCGGGTGAGTAGCATGCTATTCTCATGCTTAAGTTCAAGGTCAGAATACACATTGAGAGAAAAGTACATAAAAGGGGAATTATGTTCCATTTACGCACGCTTAACTCAGGTCAGAAATCCCCCCCTTAGAGAAAAGCCATGATTTAGCCCGAATCACTCGAGTATCAATCTCTGGAGCTTTATGGCCCCTGCCCCTCCACCACCTCCCAGGATCGGCCTCTCATTCTGGGCCGTGTTTTCCAGGCCTGCAGGGTGTCAGCTGGAGTAATGAGATATTTAGCAGACAGAGAGAGAGAGAGAGAAAGAGAAAGGCGTGTCTCCAGGTGGAATGCGCTCTAACACAAGAGGCCCCTGACTGACTCTCCTCCAAATGTAATTTTCTCCCTTCTTTATCTCTCGTCTAGCTCAAAATAAGTGCTGGAGAGAGGGAGTAAATATGGCTGAGCTGCCTTCAGCTAAAGAGACATGTTCATCGGCTGATAGATACAGTCAAACCCTCAGAGATGAACACACAGTGAGAGACCCACACTCAGACAGACACACAGGCCAGCCCTACAGTATGATAGAGAGGTGATATAATATGCCATCTGGTTAGGATGGCGATCACAGTATGAGCCAAACCCCGTCACAAACTCCCTAACTGAGTCTGAAAACTCGCCTCCAACTAAATGTTTCAATTAAAAGCTTTTTATTCTCCCGTGGCAGATTGTGTGTTTGAGCAGGTTTTGCCCCCAGTTAGGCTTTGATTTCAGAGTGAGTAATGTACTGGTGTGATATGATAGATTATAATGTCTGTGGTTTAGTGTCCTCTGTAGTTTAATCACCGCTGTGTGCGTGCGTGCGCGTGTGTGCGTGCGTGCTTGTGTGTGTGCGTGTGTGTGTGTGTGTGCGTGTGCGCAAGTTTTCTTTTTTTATAAAATTGTATTTGTCACATGCGCCGAATTCAACCTTACAGGGAAATACTTACTTACAAGCCCTTAACCAACAATGCAGTTCAAGAAATAGAGTTAAATAAACTAAAGTAAAACATTTAATTAAAGGTAACACAATAAAATAACAATAACGAGGCTATATACAGGGGGTACCGGTACCAAATTCCATTCCCTATCCAAGCTGTCAATATAATATTGAATATTCAGACTCAAACACAGTACTGTCATCAGCATATTGCAGCTGAACAAACACAAACACACACAGAGACAGAAAGACAGAAACACACACACACACATACACATACACAGTGAGAAAGAGTGACACACACACAGCAACACATGTACCTTATTTACGAACACAATGCTCTGATTCTCTCTCTCTAAATCTCTTTCTCTCACCTCTCTCGCTCTCGTCTCCCTTTCCCTCTGACCATCCCTGCTCCCTCTCTCTACCTCTGTCTCCCCGTCCCTCTGACCATCCCTGCTCCCTCTCTCTACCTCTGTCTCCCCGTCCCTCTGACCATCCCTGCTCCCTCTCTCTACCTCCGTCTCCCCGTCCCTCTGACCATCCCTGCTCCCTCTCTCTACCTCCGTCTCCCCGTCCCTCTGACCATCCCTGCTCCCTCTCTCTACCTCCGTCTCCCCGTCCCTCTGACCATCCCTGCTCCCTCTCTCTACCTCTGTCTCCCCGTCCCTCTGACCATCCCTGCTCCCTCTCTCTACCTCCGTCTCCCCGTCCCTCTGACCATCCCTGCTCCCTCTCTCTACCTCCGTCTCCCCGTCCCTCTGACCATCCCTGCTCCCTCTCTCTACCTCCGTCTCCCCGTCCCTCTGACCATCCCTGCTCCCTCTCTCTACCTCCGTCTCCCCGTCCCTCTGACCATCCCTGCTCCCTCTCTCTACCTCTGTCTCCCCGTCCCTCTGACCATCCCTGCTCCCTCTCTCTACCTCTGTCTCCCCGTCCCTCTGACCATCCCTGCTCCCTCTCTCTACCTCCGTCTCCCCGTCCCTCTGACCATCCCTGCTCCCTCTCTCTACCTCTGTCTCCCCGTCCCTCTCTATCGCGCTCTTTCTTTTCCCCACTCTCCGTGAGATGATGAAATACTTTTAGAACTCAGGAAATCGCTTTCTGTGGAAATAAACCCATTCTGGACTGTAAGATAACTGTCCCTTATGGGAAGCTAGTCCCTTCCCCTTAGTTGTGTGTGCTTGTTAGTGTCGTGCTACGTGTGTGTGTGTGTGTGTGTGTGTGTGTGTGTGTGTGTGTGTGTGTGTGTGTGTGTGTGTGTGTGTGTGTGTGTGTGTGTGTGTGTGTGTGTGTGTGTGTGTGTGTGTGTGTGCGTGTGCGTGCGTGCGTGCGTGCAACCAATCAAATTTTTGTATATTTTGAACATGAATTCAGGAAATTCCTTGTGCAATACTGAACCCTGTCTCCCCCTTCTCTCCCACCCTCCCTCCTCCCTCCCTCAGGGCTGCTCGTCTCCCATTGTGGTGAAGTTTGCTGACACGCAGAAGGACAAGGAGCAGCGGCGCCTGCAGCAGCAGCTAGCTCAGCAGATGCAGCAGCTCAACAACGCCACCACCTGGGGGAGTCTGACGGGGCTGGGCGGCCTCACCCCGCAGTATCTGGCTGTAAGAGGACACGCCGCGTCGCCCACCCCTTACTGCAGCCCCGCAGCCAACGCGTCCATCGCCGCCGCAGTCAGTGCCACCCTCCCCGCCCCCCGCTACCCTCCCTGCCGTCTCCAACCGCCAACCCCCGCCCCTGTCCACACCCCCAGAGAGTCAGAACCCGCTTCCTATCCCTTTCCCCCTCTCTTCCCCCCTTAAGGGTCCACTCCCCCCTCCGTGACAGGGAAATGAGGTCTTTGAATAATAGGTGTAAAGGTTCAATGGGCGGGGCCAATCGTTGGTGTGATCCAATAAGAGGTCTTTCCCATGTCTAATATCGTCGTCCTATTGGGTCACAGCGGTGATTGATTGACAGATTGGCATGTGGTGTTTCAGAAGCCTCATTCCCCCTCCCCGCTTCAGTACTTTATAGCATTTCAGAACCCCCCTCTCAACTCATTCTTAGGACCCCCTTCCTCCGGTAGCCTCTTTCAGAACTGACCCTCTTCCTCTTTCACTCTGAAACCTTCTGTCCCCAACTTCTCTGAAACAGACCAGTCTACTCTTCCTTGAGTCCCCTTCATCACAGCTAGGATCTTTCCTGAAACTGTAAACTTGGAAATAGGTGTACAAAGTTGTAAATGTACATATGTGTTTTGACAGTTACTCTCAGTGTTCTATTCTGAAATGTCTCAGTGACTCAGTGGTTAAATGTACAGTAGTAGATGTCATATTCAATGTTTATATAGCCTATAGCCCACATGCAGTAATGCTACCAAGATCATGATGATACTAGCAGAGCTGAGATAGTGAGGGTGATCACTGTTTCTATTTCCAATCCCTCCTCCTCACTCTATTTCTCTCTCTTTTATTATTTTCCTATCTATCTATCTCTCTATCCATCTATCGCTCCTCTCTATCTTTCTCCCTCAGTTGCTTCAGCAGGCCACCTCCTCCAGTAACCTTGGAGCCTTCAGTGGGATCCAACAGATGGCAGGTGAGTCCAGCAGATGTACACACAAACACACACACACACACACACACACACACACACACACACACACACACACACACACACACACACACACACACACACACACACACACACACTGAGTGATATTGTAGAAACTATGCTGTAGTTTTTTAAGATGTTTCTGTTGTTCATATTTGTCTTGAGTCTGTTATCCATCAGGACAGAAGAGTGTACCAGGCCTCAAAGGAGGGATGTTTAGTCCGGCAATAAGGCAACAGAGAAGGAAAATAGAGAGATGAGATAGGAGCTCTGCTCACTGTTTCCCCCTGCTGGTCTCCTTTGTCTTTTCCTCTGCATGTTCTCCTACCCACACTCCCACCTGTCTCTCTCCATCCTTTATCCTCTTTATCCCGCTCCTTTGTCTCTGTATCTCCCCTCCTTCTTTCCTTCAATTGCTTTCTCTGAATCCCTCACCCTGTCATCCTACCTACCCCCCCCCCCCCCCCTTTCTCCCGTCCTCCTACGCCCTGCCTCTCTCCCTCTTGCCGCCTCACTCCCACCCTCTCTCTTTCTCGCTCTCTCCCTCTCCTTGGGTGCTCAGTAAGCTGTCAGCTCCTGATTGTAGACTGTTTAGCTGGCTGACAGAGAGAAGCAGAGGTGGAATATTTATAGCAGCTATTGGCACAGGAGTACTGTAATTGCCAGCACCGCTGAAGGAAAACCACATTTTAATAAGTAGTGCAAAACTGAATGGATTTGAGGAACTGGTTGTTGCAGGGTAGAAATAATGTATTTCTAAAGTAGTAAGCTCATTGGCTCAAGTAAAAAAAAAAAAAAAGGTATTTATGTCTTGCAAAGGAGGTGGGTTGAGCGTTCTGGACACGGGGACATTTTTAAGAGACCGTAATGTTGGTTGATGTGGTGTAGTTGAGTGAGGATGGGCTCTGAGGATCTTTTACCTCAGTAAGTGGCTGTTAGAACTCTCTCTCTCTCTCACACACACACACACACACACACACACACACACACACACACACACACACACACACACACACACACACACACACACACACACACACACACACACACACACACACACACACACACACACACACACACACACACGCTCAGGGACTTGGAACTGTTGGAACTGGAAGCGAAATCGCGGCTGCATTCCGGAATCCTTTTGGCCGTCCATCTGTCGCTGGGCAACCATACGTGATTGGCAGTAGATGTGAGACAGCTCAGTGACATCTGGTCCCAGTCTTCATCATGAGGAGTCGGAGAGCAGTGAGAGGCTCAATTACCCCAATGAGCATTCAATTAGAGCCAGCTAGCTAGCGCTTACGATAGAGCCCCGGCCCAGCTCAGCCCAGGTGGCATACGGAGCCTCCATAGAGCTATACAGCCCGGAGCACACAGCACAGCCTGCCAGCTGTATAGCCCCCAATACTGGAGCTCCTGGTGTGTGCAGAGCTGTCTCTGTGTCTCTTCCTCTTTCTGATAAATATTGCCGTTTCAGAACAGTTGCACTCTGCTGTTTGACATTCCAGATCAAGTGTAGCCATTGCACATGAATAGCTTCCTTAGATCAGTCTTTATGAACAGGTACCGTGGAAAGGTTTGATATTATAGAGAGCGGCTAGAGCGGTTCTGTCCATATTAAAGTGATGGTATGCTGGTAGCGTTGATGATTCTTCTGTTCTGCTCTCTGGTTCCCCCATAGCTGTGTCTCCTAGTCTTAGTCATCCTCCAGGGCCGTCAAACTCAACTCTGGACCTCGAAGCCAGTTCCACTGCCTTGTTCCATTGTTGCCCTCTAAGCAGGGACTGATTGGGTGCAATTAATAATCAGGTAGAACAGAAAACCAGCAGGCTCTGGACCTCGTAGGGTGGGAGTTGAACACCCCTGCACTAGGGAATAGTGCTATAATCCTCCCTGTTTTGCTTGATTAAGTGGCATTAGGCCCCCATCTGTGTGTGTGTGTGTGTGTCTGACTGACTGACTGACTGACTGACTGACTGAGTGTATAGAGTGTAGGGTCAGATCAGTGTCTCTCCACTCAGCCGAGCCTGATTGAGTCATCTGCTCCACTCTAAACCCACAAAGTGACAAAGCCACTCAACAGCGCTGCCCTCCATCCGCAGAGTGGAAAAATACAGTGTGTTATACAATACCACAGGGAATACTTCTAGGACAGCACATACCGTGGCCTTCATCATGGTTTATCAGACAGAAGAAGATGAGCTCTTCTAGGGTCTGTCTGGTTCCTCTTCAGGTTTCTTTCTCCTTTAGGAGTTTCTCCTTACCACTTAAGCACTCTGTGACAAATTAGTTTCTCAAAAAGGGCTATGCTAATAAGATTATAAATGATCTTATAGAGTTGTGTTTTACAAGAATGATGTTGTTTATCAGGATGACTGGTTGGAACAAGTTTTTCACAATGTGCTACGAAATATATTTATAATGTGAAGGATGTGAAGTGAAGAACAGAAGTGTATTTTCTTGGAAGTAGTGATTCTTTTCCCCAGCCTGCTCTTTTCAGAGGCTAACGGCATGTATATGAGTAGGCAACAACAGACAGCTGGCGGATGCACACGTGTTGTTTATCGCATGAGAAGTCTGCACTGTGACTGCGTCACACACACACACACACACACACACACACACACACACACACACACACACCTCCTGTCCAGACCGGTCGTCACGGCAACCACAGAAACGGAACATTCTGATCAGGCTGTTTCGGAAGAAGAGGAGACGGAAGATTTCAACGCTTGTTATTTCACGCTGTCAGGCGGGCCTATCTGGACACGAGCACCTCACTAACCAATTATTCTAGCGCCTTCTCTTTATTGGTCAAGCTGGGTTTAGCCATCTGGTCCAATGAAAACTGTTCAGTGAAAACATAAAACCCCTAACCCCCTTAAACCATTCACCCAGGTGCCAAGCTCCAAATGTTTTTTCATGGTGTCTCGTTCATGTGATGTTGTGTGTGTGTGTGTGTGTGTGTTCATGGTACTGTATATACATTCAGACTGTATATACGACACATACCTCGCATTTGACAAGGTGTCCGCCCCTCTTTCCTGGGTCCATAGGAGTGTTATATAAACGGGCGTAGTTCTCTCTGTGAGTTGGTCGTTGGAGCTCCATTGCTCTGTACTACAGAGTGAGTCTGTCTGCTTTATGGAGCCTTGTCCAGCTGTCTCTCAATAAGCCAAACAGCACTTCAGCGTATGTTCAATCTACTACGCCATATTTCTCTATTCACACACACGCGCTCTGTCTCACACACACACACATGCATACATACACACCAACTGCTCACATACACACTTTCTCTCTCTCCCACACACCCACGCTGCTGTCACACACAGTGCAGGGTGCGAGGTTGACCACCCCTGGAGGTGTCTAATGGGCGTTACTTTATCATCAGTCAGAAGCTGGCATGGCCTCATTAATTATGCTTAAGTAATGGCCCATATGCTAATGCCATGTAGCTAATGAGTAAACCAGGTTACAGTTAGCCTACAGACTGTACATGTTGATGAATTACTGCCCACAGAAACCTCACGGTACAGAGAGAACAAAGCTCTATGTTAATGTCGAGTCCAAATGCCTTGTTATACTACACGTTGTTATCTGTAAAAGACAACAACAGAATCAAACAGGAAGCTAGACAAAGTAGGGTAGATGACGTCTAGAGATGCTCCACAGGTCTTCATGGAAGAGCTTGGACAGGTGGTTGCCAGTACCGTCTCTCTTCCCCCTTGCAGGAGTTTAAGTCCAGCCTGTCCGTGTCTGTTTGTGGTGCACAGTTGTCAGGATCACCTCTGTCTTGAATTGGTCATATCTTGACATGCAACCCCCCCGAATAGTGGCCTAAGATTAGCATTGAGAAGTGATAGTATTGTATTGTAGCACTTTCCACCTCAACCACCATCCGTAACACTCAGCTTGTCAACCAGACGCCGCTCATCTCCTTCGGCGTCCACGCGGTTAGCACCCGGTTCCGATGCGGTCCAGACGTGGTCCCCAGGTTTGACAACACCCTCTCTGGCTCCTCTCCTCCAGGTATGAGTGCTCTGCAGTTGCAGAACCTGGCCACTTTAGCAGCGGCAGCAGCGGCGGCCCAAAACTCCGCCGGCCCCAACGCAAACCCCCTGTCCTCCAACGCGGCCTCCCTCGGAGCGCTGGCCAGCCCAGGTAACGCCGCTTCAGAGGGGGGGGGGTCAAACGCGGGGGACACCTGCCCTCCTGTCCTACCACCACCATCATTTTCACTGTCGTCAACAATACCATCCTCTTCGTCATCATTGCTGATGATCGAACCATCTTCATCAACATCAGTAGTCATTGCCGTCGACACCCACAAGATATCGCTCCATGGTGTGTGTCCGCCACCTCTGCGTTTTGTTATTGTGTTATTGTTACCACGGAGACACCATGCCGTGTTCGTCCCGGCGCCTGCCTGCGTGTCTGTGTCTGACAGCACTTCACCTCCTCACCGTGTCATGTGACGTGTACACCCTACGGCCATATCATTCCGTGTCCCACACGTTGTGTGTAAAACGTACTACAGCTCAATGTCCTCTGTGTTCGGTTTCCACACTGAGAGTTGTCTGTGGGTGGGTGTGGTTGTTTGTGTGGGTTTGTTGTGCCTTTAAAGTGACTCTTGTCTCTTCGCTTCACAAGCCCTCTGAGACACGGGAACCTTAAGTGCAGTGGAGTTGTTTCCGGGGGAGGGATGGTCGTTGGCACCTGTATGTGTCGTGTGTGATCTGCCTCTGGACATGGTCAGGGTCTGGCGACTAGAGAGACAGACAGCAGCAGTCAGGAGTTCTCTGGAGGAGATGGGTTCATCTAGGTCACATGGAGACACTCTTCTCTCCTTCTATTCCTCTTCTTCACTCTCCTGCTTTCTCTCTCTGCTTTTCTCTTATTCCGCTTTCTCTCTCTCTGCTTTTATCTTAATCTGCTCTCTCTCTCTCTCTGCTTTTATCTTAATCTGCTCTCTCTCTCTCTGCTTTTCTCTTATTCTGCTCTCTCTCTCTCTCTGCTTTTCTCTTATTCTGCTCTCTCTTTGCTTTTATCTTATTCTGCTCTCGCTCTCTCTCTCTCTCTCTGCTTTTATCTTATTCCGCTCTCTCTCTCTGCTTTTATCTTATTCTGCTCTCTCTCTCTCTCTCTGCTTTTATCTTATTCTGCTCTCTCTCTCTCTCTCTCTCTCTCTCTCTCTCTCTCTCTCTCTGCTTTTATCTTATTCTGCACTCTCTCTCTCTGCTTTTATCTTATTCTGCTCTCTCTCTCTCTCTCTCCCTCTGATTTTATCTTATTCTGCTCTCTCTCTCTCGCTCTCTCTCCATCTGCTGTTCTCTTATTCTGCTCTCTCTCCCCCTCTTTCCCTTTGCTTTTATCTTATTCTGCTCTCTTTTTTCTCTCTCTGTTTTTCTCTTATTCTACTTCTTTTGCTTCCCTCCCTCTCTCTCTCTTTCACTCCATTTGTCCTCTCTCTCTCTTTCACTCTGTTTGTCTTCTCTCTCTCGTCCTCTCTGCCTTGCTCCTCCAGTTCCCTGGTTGCTGTCTTTTCTGGAGTAGCCAAGTAACAGAGCGTGAATAAGAGCTTTGTTTAGTGTCTCTCTCTCATGAACCCATCACCCTTTGCCTGTCCTGCTCCCTGCTTTCAGCCAGCTGCTTAGCATAGGTTTGAATGTGAATTCTGCTCTCTCGCTTGCTCTCATGTGTTCTGTGGTTACTAGAGCTACATTACTAGTGCATGCTCTGCTCAGTGCCAATGAAAGGCGACACTCTCCGTCAATGACATTTTGACTGAATATTAGTATCAATTTGATAAAAAGACAGCCAATTTACCATTGAGAGACTGTCTTGCTTTTCATTTGTACTAAGTATATTTTAAGATATCCTCTCTTTCTGATGCAGTGTAAGCGTGACTTAGAGGTGTGTGTGGACATTATGTCTACTGGAAGATGGACACTTTCTGGACAATCAAATAAACGACTGTCTGTTAAGGACAATTGTTATTCACCCACATTGTACTGAGTGACCATGTAGCACTTAGGCATGTTCTTGTCACTCATGATCTGTTCTTTTGTATTTGTGTGTGTCACAATCGTGTCTCTGTGTGTGTCACAATCGTGTCTCTGTGTGTGTCACAATCGTGTCTCTGTGTGTGTCACAATCGTGTCTGTGTGTGTGTCACAATCGTGTCTGTGTGTGTGTCACAATCGTGTCTGTGTGTGTGTCACAATCGTGTCTGTGTGTGTGTGTCACAATCGTGTCTGTGTGTGTGTGTCACAATCGTGTCTGTGTGTGTGTGTCACAATCGTGTCTGTGTGTGTGTGTCACAATCGTGTCTGTGTGTGTGTGTCACAATCGTGTCTGTGTGTGTGTGTGTCACAATCGTGTGTGTGTGTGTGTGTGTGTGTGTGTGTCTGTGTCTATGTTCTAGGGCTAAATTAACCTTGTAACATGTATCCCGAGATATATCTCTGTCATACTTATATCTTACTTAGGGATCCTAAACAGGAATCTAGCGTAGGGTCTATTTGGTCGTCTGGCGCTCTTGCCTGCTTGTCTGCCTGCTTTAGGTTTGGTCGTTACATGACCGCTTCACGAAGGAACAACCCAGTCCCTCACCTTTTCATCGCTACACACGCATCCACAACTACTGTGTTCATCGTGCTCTGCATTCACATGTGTCAGGGATCTTTATATGTTACCTGGGAGCTACTCTCATTTATGGGACATTCGGTGTTGAATGAGGGCAGAGATATGTACTTCCTGCCTTCCACTCTCCCCAGCTCCAGTTTGTCTGAGCAGGGAGGATGTTGTTGCTTATATCACTAAAACGTCCAATTGGATGCCTCCGCTTCTCTAACGCACGTGCTTGTTGTCTTGCTCTTCCTTCCACTTTCTCTCCCTCCCTCGCCCACTCCTTCCTCTCCTCCTCCTCCCCCTGGTATCCTCTCTTCCCGACAGCGGGCACCACAGCCAACTCCTCGGGCATGACCTCTCTGACCTCTCTGGGCACTCTGCAGGGCCTGGCTGGCGCCACCATGGGTCTGAACAACATTAATGCACTAGCAGGTAGCGTCAACAGTGAGTATTCACCGACATCGGCCGCTCACCACTCATCTCACCACCACCGCCATCGCCATCACTCAGACACAGGGATACGCTGCTGTTGCAGAGGAACGTCATATCTAGAAACCACCTCAATGTGTTACAAACATGAATAATACTACTGGTAATGACCTAAAGACGGTACTCTAAACACTATCAAAGTCCACCAAAGTCCCGCATCCAAACATCTGTCACTTTGACCCTCAAACTATGCCCGTGGTTGCCATGTGGCATCTCTCTGTGTCCGCTCCCTGAGAAATCACCTGTTCAGCCTGGCTTTATGCTCCAGGCTGCACCCCCTAACCCACCACATCCTCACAAAGACCACAGCTACCAACACATCCATTTAGTCATGAATCCATCTGCTTCCTGGTGGTGTCACACGGGGTGGTGCCTGTTGTAAGAGTGCTGCTGTTTGTGCTGTCGCTTTGTCAGCGTGCTGATGCCGCTTCACGTCTGTGTGGCGTCGTGTACGTATCAATAGTGAATCTGCACACTCGTGTATAAGTAGAGGTACATTTTTTCAACAACAAAAAAAACTAAAAACCTTTTAGTAGAGGTGAAGAGAAGAAAATATTCTGCAACTCTTGGAAGAGTACAGAAGTGGCCTTAATCAGGTATATGTAAGTCTACATTTATGAGTTGAGCTGTGTCCCAGTAGTCGTACAGTAGCAGGCTGTCACGACTTCCACCAAAGTTGGTCCCTCTCCTTGTTCGGGCGGTGTTCGGCTGTCGACGTCACCGACCTTCTAGCCATCGCTGATCCATTTTTCATTTTCCATTGGTTTTGTCTTGTCTTCCATCACACCTGGTTTCAATCCCATCAATTACATGTTGTGTATTTAACCCTCTGTTTGCCATCATGTCTTTGTCGGTGATTGTTTGTTGTATGTTTTGTGTCATGTTCTGGTGCGACGGGTTTTGTACCCTTGTATACTATTTTTGTACATATAGTTTTTTTTGGGGGGGGGGGGGGGGCATTTATTAAACTGCTCCGTTTATACCAAGTTCACTCTCCTGCGCCTGACTTCCCTGCCACCAGCACGCACCCATTACACAGGCCATGCCAGTGAGTTTCTCTGATGGCCACACTAAGTCTCTGTTCTGTCATGTCCTGCTACACCTCTGGGGGAAAGTCGAAGTGTGTAGTCTTAATCAGGGTTGTTATGACAGCAGAGATCCTGTAAAACCAGCCCATTCTCCACATATTCTCCCCTGACCTTTTCCTCCTTCTTCTACAGTTGCCATATCCTCTTTATAAATCACCCCACCGCTCAAACACGATGAGAATGCCAGTTTCACATTAATCTTCTCCCCCCTTTCCCCTCCTTCTTTCATTTAAGCACATCTAGGCTTTAATTGAATCGTAAAGGTCAACGGTGCAATTATTCCTGAATAAATTAGTGACCTATAATTTCCAGCAGCGTGGTCATCATTTACATCTCTGTCAGATGGTGGCGAGCGGCGGGACATTTGGGAATATCGACGCCCTCAGACTGTTGCCCTGCTAGGCAGTGAAGCCACACTAACAAGTGTAGCTGTCCTTTTTAACCTTGCTGCTCGTCGTTACCTTCTAAATGGCCAAATAAGGATGGGCCGTTTGATTGGTGTTTGACATTGTTGGTCTGAAGTCTGATTGGTCAAAGAGTAGTGAGGTGATTTCTCCTCTGTGTGGGTGGTGAAAACAGCGAAGAGCGATAGATTGAGGGATGCTATTGAGATATTGGTTCTTGAGGACACTAGCGGGTTCTGAAGTGTGGATGTTAAACTAGTACATTAGGCCTTGAGTGTCTTGTGTGTGTTGACGTGCAGTGTGTGTGTGTGTGTGTGTGTGTGTAGGGGGGGGCTAGGGATGTTGCCATGGTGATATTTCAGCGACTGGCTGCGTATTTCTGCTGTGGTGTTCCAGTTTGCATGGGTCAGGCCAGGCTCTCCATTCACCTCTGTGTTACGTGTTTTAATGTCTATTACATGTAAGACACGTGTATTATGTGTGTGTGTGAGAGATCAAATAAATAAATATTTTGTGCATATCCTGTACAAAATGTTTTGGAATGTGTTTTACATTGCGTGTGTATGTATGTAGAGTGAGTGAGTGTGTGTATGTTAAATGTATGTTGTGTGTGTGTGTGTGTGTGTGTGTGTGTGTGTGTGTGTGTGTGTGTGTGTGTGTGTGTGTGTGTGTGTGTGTGTGTGTGTGTGTGTGTGTGTGTGTAGTGTATGTATAATGTGTGTGTAGTGTATGTATAATGTGTGTGTAGTGTATGTATAATGTGTGTGTAGTGTATGTATAATGTGTGTGTAGTGTATGTATAATGTGTGTGTAGTGTATGTATAATGTGTGTGTAGTGTATGTATAATGTGTGTGTAGTGTATGTATAATGTGTGTGTAGTGTATGTATAATGTGTGTGTAGTGTATGTATAATATGTGTAGTGTATGTATAATGTGTGTGTAGTGTATGTATAATGTGTGTGTAGTGTATGTATAATATGTGTAGTGTATGTATAATATGTGTAGTGTATGTATAATGAGTATGTAGTGTATGTATATATAATATGTGTAGTGTATGTACAATGAGTATGTAGTGTATGTATAATATGTGTAGTGTATGTATAATGAGTATGTAGTGTATGTATAATATGTGTAGTGTATGTATAATATGTGTAGTGTATGTATAATGAGTATGTAGTGTATGTATAATATGTGTAGTGTATGTATAATGAGTATGTAGTGTATGTATAATATGTGTAGTGTATGTATAATGAGTATGTAGTGTACAGTCGTGGCCAAAAGTTAAGAATGACACAAATGTTAATTTTCACAAAGTCTGCTGCGTCAGTTTGTATGATGGCAATTTGCATATACTCCAGAATGTTATGAAGAATGATCAGATGAATTGCAATTAATTGCAAAGTCCCTCTTTGCCATGCAAATGAACTGAATCCCCATAAAACATTTCCACTGCATTTAAGCCCTGCCACAAAAGGACCAGCTGACATCATGTCAGTGATTCTCTCGTTAACACGGGTGTGAGTGTTGACGAGGACAAGGCTGGAGATCACTCTGTCATGCTGATTGAGTTCAAATAACAGACTGGAAGCTTCAAAAGGAGGGTGGTGCTTAGAATCATTGTTCTTCCTCTGTCAACCATGGTTACATGCAAGGAAACACGTGCCGTCATCATTGCTTTGCACAAAAAGGGCTTCACAGGCAAGGATATTGCTGCCAGTAAGATTGCACCTAAATCAACCATTTAACGGATCATCAAGAACTTCAAAGAGAGCGGTTCAATTGTTGTGAAGAAGGCTTCAGGGCGCCCAAGAAAGTCCAGCAAGCGCCAGGACCGTCTCCTAAAGTTGATTTAGCTGCTGGATCGGGGCACCACCAGTACAGAGCTTGCTCAGGAATGGCAGCAGGCAGGTGTGAGTGCATCTCCACGCACAGTGAGGCAAGACTTTTGGAGGATGGCCAGGTATGAAAAAGAAGTGCAGCAAAGAAGCCACTTCTCTCCAGGAAAAACATCAGGGACAGTGATATTCTGCAAAAGGTACAGGGATTAGACTGCTGAGGACTGGGGTAAAGTCATTTTCTCTGATGAATCCCCTTTCCGATTGTTTGGGGCATCTGGAAAAAAGCTTGTCCGGAGAAGTCAAGGTGAGCGCTACCATCAGTCCTGTGTCATGCCAACAGTAAAGCATCCTGAGACCATTCATGTGTGGGGCTGCTTCTCAGCCACTCACAATTTTGCCTAAGAACACAGCCATGAATAAAGAATGGTACCAACACATCCTCCGACAGCAACTTCTCCCAACCATCCAGGAACAGTTTGGTGACGAACAATGCCTTTTCCAGCATGATGGAGCACCTTACCATAAGGCAAAAGTGATAACTAAGTGGCTCGGGGAACAAAACATCGATATTTTGGGTCCATGGCCAGGAAACTCCCCAGACTTTAATCCAATTGAGAATTTGTGGTCAATCCTCAAGAGGCGGGTGGACAAACAAAACCCCACAAATTCTGACAAACTCCAAGCATTGATTATGCAAGAATGGGCTGCCATCAGTCAGGGTGTGGCCCAGAAGTTAATTGACAGCATGCCAGGGCGGATTGCAGAGGTCTTGAAAAAGAAGGGTCAACACTGCAAATATTGACTCTTTGCATCAACTTCATGTAATTGTCAATAAAAGCCTTTGACACTTAAGAAATGCTTGTAATTATACTTCAGTATTCCATAGTAACATCTGACAAAAATATCTAGACACTGAAGCAGCAAACTTTGTGGAAATTAATATTTGTGTCATTCTCAAAACTTTTGGCCATGACTGTATGTATAATGAGTGTGTACTGTATATATAATGAGTGTGTACTGTATGTATAATGAGTGTGTACTGTATGTATAATGAGTGTGTACTGTATGTATAATGAGTAAGTGCACTCTTCTTTTTGTACTGTTGGGTTTTATGTAAAGTTGCTCACATGCTCTCAGGTATGGCGGCCCTGAACGGAGGCCTGGGCGGCGTGGGGCTGACCAACGGCACGGCGGGCACCATGGACGCGCTCACACAGGCCTACTCAGGGATCCAGCAGTATGCAGCCGCAGCCCTGCCCACCCTCTACAGCCAGTCCCTGCTGCAGCAGCAAGGTGCCGCCGGCAGCCAGAAAGAGGGTCAGTGGGCGTGGGGTGGAGCCAGGGGGCGGAGGGAAGGGACAGAGGGAGGGAAGAGACAGGAGGGCGGAGGGGGAAGTGAAGGAATCAAGCGGTGGAGTGTTGGGAGAGAGGTATGCACTCCCAATGCAGCCAGACCCGACTGCAATAGTCAAACTGGCATAAGTAGCCTTCTAGTGAGATTATTAATGCAACAACGATACTAACCACAGGATGCCAGAAACAGGTTGGGCACTGAGGGTAGAGGGGAGAGCATAGAGGGATAACGACGTATGCATTAACTCTCTATAATCTCTTTACTCTGTATGTCTCTGGGTTTAACCCTTACCCGGTACTGTCCCGTGTCTCTCTCCTGTTAGGGCCTGAAGGTGCCAACCTGTTCATCTACCACCTGCCCCAGGAGTTTGGGGACCAGGACATCCTGCAGATGTTCATGCCTTTTGGAAATGTGGTCTCTGCCAAAGTCTTCATTGACAAACAGACAAACCTGAGCAAGTGCTTCGGTACATCCACCAGCACAAACACACTGAAAACAAACACCTGTGTATGAATGACATGTTGTATTCCTTTTCAATCATTTGAGTTTCTTCTACGCCTCCTACATCCTTTTGGGCACCCTCTCTCTCTCTAACTCGCTCTCCCTCTCTCTTCTCTTGTACCCTGTCCATTTCCTTCTCTGCCTCCCAGGCTTCGTCAGCTATGACAATCCGGTGTCGGCGCAGGCAGCCATCCAGGCCATGAACGGCTTCCAGATCGGCATGAAGAGGCTGAAGGTGCAGCTCAAACGCTCTAAGAACGACAGCAAACCATACTGATCTTAGCACTAGGGCCTATCTGCTCCCATGTTACCACTGCTAGGGTAAGTCCCCATACGAGCCACGACCTCTACACAGGGACTGGGGGAGGGAAGTGGAGGGAGGGGGGAGACAACATTTGACCACCAGAGGGAGACACTAATTTCTCCTTTAGTTTTTTTTTTTTTAGCTTTTTTGTTCAGCAGTATTATTTATTATTACTATTATGATTTTTTGTATTATCTTTCACATGAATGCTTCCATTACCACCTTTATTTTGTACCACTTAAAAAAAAAGTAGCTATCATCGGTAGCTTTTTCAGTTGTAAAACATATTTAATTTTCTACGTGATTATTTATATACTGTTATGAGAAGAATTTCATTACTCGAAAAACAGAGTAAGAAAAAAAAAACAAGCTATATGATTTTGTTTGTTCTCTTTGTGAACCTGAGGCCTGATAAAATGTCGATATAAAGGGTTTATTTCTGACACACCACGCACCGATATGCACATGACCCTTGACCTCCTGGTGTTGGTTTCCGGGCCAACCGCCGCTGCTTCTCTGACCCCTGATGCCTGCTGACAGACACCAGGGAACAAAGGGTTAAAAAACAAAACTTAGTGGCCTCTCACCTGTTAGTCAGTCAACGACAGCATCCCATACACTCTTCTATTTCATTAATATCATGACTCCAGTCATTTCTTTATGTGAAGAATGTTTATTTCACACTAGAACAATGTTAGCAAACTATAATTTTCTGGGTCAGATCACATTGGTCTTTGTTGAAGGGGATATTGTGTAGAACATTTTCAAAGTAACATCCAGAATCTGATGAAGGCTACAAGAAAATAAATGTATGGGTGGGAAGTTAACTGAAAATACTTGATGTTTCTTGAGAGATAAAAAAATTAATTCAAAGTAGCGAAAGCCACAGGCCTGTACATTTTATTTGTAAAAAAAAGCAGTTCTATTTTTATACAAAATTTTTACTGCCTCAGAAAAAAAGGATTTTATTTATTGCCTATCGTTAAGTTATTTGACTCCTATAAAGAACAGAATCCGTTAGAATAGAACCTTGTCGAGTAGTCTTCTGAAATTCGGAACTGTAGAATTCTCTAGAACAGAGCCACGTTCACACCTCGCTCTGCCTCTGCTCCCTTCACTTTCACACACCTATCTCTGTCTGTGCATCACATCCGTCTGTGATCAGCTCTTTCTCTCTCTCCATCAGTATCGGTACTTCACCTGTCAAATTTCAACCTTTCCTTGCGTTTCGTTTTTTTGTTCATGTGTTTGTTTCGTTACGTTTCGTTCGTTTGTACTGTACAAAAACCTTTAAACAGTTTCTCCCAAATGACAATCCATCCTCCTTGCTCTCTAGGAGCATGTGGTACTGATGGATATAACTTTGGCTGCTCTGTGTATGAGTGTGTGATAGTGTGTTTTTACAGTAAATGTGTGTCTGTTAGTATTAATCCAAATTGTAAATCATTTTTGTAAAAAAAAAAAGAAATAATGAGAGATTAAAAAAAATGCCAATTGTGTAGTGATGTGTTGCCCTTATGACCTGGTGGTTTGCATTGTTGTTTGTTGTTGTTGTTCCCCTGATTTTAATGCTGTAGTAATGTGGTGCCCTGGCTCTCTGTTCTGTGTGTAACTCTCTCCTCTCCCTTGTTTTCTTCCTATAGAACCCATCTCCATGCCTGTTAGCTCATCGTTTGCCTAGCATGTCTCTGTGGCGTGGCGTCCAAAAAAAAAAAAAAATACAAAAAGTCTCATCGTCCCGTCATTGTTTTCTGATGTCTTTTCTGAGCTCACCTGATCATAACCTGGTCTCCGCCTACTGACCTTTTGAACTTAGCGTGACCTTTTTGGACTTTTTTTGCATGTGACCTCATTTTGTTCTATTTTGGGGAGGTGGGGTAAATGGGGTACATTGTGCATGAAGGAGGGAGGGAGGGGGGGAGCGAATCAATGTGAAGAAGTATAGCATCATTCATACAAAAAGACTGAACTCTTACAGACAAAAACAAAACGTTTCTTTTTAAAAACAGAAAAACCCCGTGGCAAAATTATTTCCATTAGATTTATTTAGTTATGTTTAGTTTCCTTCTTTTATGTTGGGTTTCGTTTTTTGTTCCTTTTTTCATTTAAAGTAAACTTGAAAGTTCAGCACAGGGATTGGCTGTCTTGTTTCTGGCTCCACTAGCAATATGAGGCCAGAAGCGGACACTGTCAGTTTCCATGAAAAATAGACTACTTCCAAAACAGTTCTGAATAAAAACTGTCTGATCAATATTAGACTCTCTCAGAGCTCTGTAATTGTTTTTACATTTTTCAGGCAGTGTAAAGTTTTTTGATAAGGCCATTTTAAGTGGCTCTGTTTCTCATTAAAGTATATATAGAACCACTTTTTTCTAGAGTAGTTTAAGGTATTACAAAAATGTCAACAAAAAAAGACTTGCCCTGTTTGGGGGGAGAAATGCTACCTACGTGTCACCTTTTGCTGAACTGACTCACAGATAGACAATCCGTGGTTTAAATGCACATGATAAAGAAATGACCTATATTTTCTACTGTTTAAATTATAGAGCGAAAAAAAAAGAAGAAAATACCTGTAACCCGCGTTAACGTTCGTGCTTCTTGTGAGTTTAGTTTTGGTTTCATTACAAGTCTAACGGTCTTAAGTGTCTCATGTTTTTTAAAGAGAAGACAAAAAAAATCTGTTTACTTGAACAATAGACAAAGCCTTTCATATGAATACTATTATAATTGTTCCTTTTGTCTTTTTTTTTAAGCAGTCCTGATTTGCTAAATTTCTTGTTGGGTAATTAGCTATATAAAATTCCTAAAAAATATATATATGAATATATAAATATATATATATATAACATGTCGGCTTGTGAAGCATCAATGTTAATATAATTTCATTTCTATCGTGGGAAACAATATTTAGATGTGTTTTGTTGTTCATTATAATGTGATTTTCTTTTCTTATAAAGAAAAAAAGACAAGATCGGTGGAGTTTAGTGCCAAATCTTGAAGGTACATCCTGTCTATAGCGCGTCAGTGTACTTCTTGTGAAATGATTTGATAACATGGGTATTTTATTAAGTGTTTTGTATGGATCCCTCATATGTAAAAATATAGATTTAAAAAAGAGTTTGTTAACTTGCTATTCTGTGGTCTTGTTGCCTGAAACTGTTCATGTTTTGCTTTTTTTTGTAAAGATGTAAAAAGTGCCCATGTGTCATATATATATATATATATATATATATATATATATATATATATATATATATATATATATATATATATATATATATATATTATATATACACACACACACACACACGCACGTACACACACTCACGCAGACCTCACAGTTGACTTTACTTTGTTGTTGTGTATGAGAGCCCCTGAGTGTGTACGCCTCTACAGTCCAGTTTCCATGTTCCTGCCCACCAGTCTTTACATTGCTGTTCACACGCTCTCTCTCTCTCACACGTCACTCACACACACAGTTCTCACATGAGCCATTATACAGAGCATTCTTCAAAGCCTTATCACAAGCCTTTACATGAACACTCACATGAACACACTCACATTCTCGCCAAACACTCTCGCTTCATCCTTTGACTTTGACAAATTTCAAGCCTTATCTTAAGCTTAATCTCTCTCATTATAACCTAAATCAAGGACAAGTTTTTAGTTGAAGTTGCTACAGACTGGGATGGGGACATGGTTATTTGCTGGTCATGTTTGTGTCACCTCAAACAACATGAATGCATTGCTTTCATGAGGTAAGTGAAGGGCAAGACCTTCCCACACAAGCCTCAACCCCTCCCCAGACCAAGACAAAATGACGTTAATAGTACAGAATGATTTTCAGCTGTTTGGTTTTGTTGTTTCTTCCGTTGACAGTTTCTTCTGGAGATGTACCAGTATTAGTAATTACACCATTATTACAGAAATATGTTTGCCCTGTTGTAAATGCTGTGTAATGTAGTGTAACTGGCCAAAACAGTGTTGAGATGCCAAAGTATTATGTCAAGATTCTCATAGTCAATCCGTTTACATGACACAATGCTGTCTGTCCGTCAGTCTCAGTATTCTGTAAAACTGCCCCCGATTCCCTTCCCTGGAAACCTAGTTTACGGTCTGCAAAACGCAGCACTATTTTATACAAAAACTCACCAGTCGCCTTAACCAGGGAGTGTTGTATCGAAAGACTTGTCTAATAGGATCTAAAATCTGTATGTAAGTAGGTGGTGTTTTCCAAGTCTAAGTGTACTATATTGTACTGTACCTCCAGCTTCTCCAACTCTGGGTAAGCGTGTCACCATTTTGTCCCACAACACAGAGTAGAGAAGCAAAATGGCCACCTTCTTCTTTAGTGTGGCTCTCAAACTGAAAACCAAGGGGAAATAAATAAGTTATTGTTATCTGTTCCATCGTCTTTTTACAGAATAACAAGGTTTATTTGAAATACCGAGCCAAATGGAGGAGGGTTCGTAAAGTGCAGACAGGGGAAATAAAATGAGATGAAAGGGTAGCTATCTTGTTCAGTTCTTAGACAGCAAAACAACAGTCTCGGCCAAGAGGCAGAGCCGTTACCATGTCAAACGACCAAGTCAATGCCAAACTTTAGTTGAGTCCATAGCATATCAAATTGACATTTCCTAAAGCAGTAAGCATGAGTAATGCCATAAAAACAGCTCTAACTACCTGCATAAAAGTAATCAGGATTGCCAATATGTCATACTACACATATATCAGTGTTAATAGATCATTTTGTCATTAACGTGCGCTGATCGTAGTCTCCTTAAAAGACAGCTGCCGTATTAGGCCTAAGACCCTTCAGGAATCCTCTCTGTGAGGAACATCTTTGCACTCTAAATACATTAGGTAACATAAACAGACAACAGGGTTACATCAACTCACAGTGCAGCATAATGTGTTGCAGGCGTAGAGGCTTTGGTTTTTCTGTTTGTTTTCAGTTCATCCCGTAGCCAACTACTTATACTTTGGGAGATGGTAATGTATGGACATGTGTGTGTTTTTACAGAACTTAAGCATACCCCAATTCCCAAATCGCTCGCTCACACACACACACACACACACACACACACACACACACACACACACACACAGCGGGTTGGCACAGTGTAGTCTGATTGAAGTTGCAGTCTGTTAGATGTTTCTGAAAAAGCACAAGAGTGTCCTCCGCAGACAGACCGTTAGACAGGAGTGTCTGTTGAGTGCCTCACATCTCAGGGGCTGTCATCACCGATGCTTGTTGTAATCTTTCAATCTTCTCACTGTTCCGTTCTCTGTTCTCTTTTTTTTTCTTAATTATCTAAAGTGCTATTTATCAAAAAATGACATTTTAAAGGAAAAAAACAACTTGTAGTTTCTTTGCATTTTGGCTTATTATGTCTAGTTTTGGGGGGAAATGTTTGTTTTCTCTCTCTTTCTGTGCCGTAAAGAGCGTGTTGTCTGTAGATTAATATAATTTTGTTTGATTCTAAAGGATTTCAATAGTTTTAAGTATTGTCTTGAGAGAAGCCAAAGTCGGTGCATTTCAGTGGATTCTGTAAGCGTATTGTTTGTTTGACAACACTTTGAAATCTGTCATTGGATGGGATTGAAAAAGTACAAAAAATGCAGGCTTTCCTATTTCTACAAATGATTGTACTTATGCATTTTGTACCAGTGAAACTTTTTATACTGGAGATTAAAGGAAACAAAAAAAACTATTAGAAAAACAAACCTGTCTGGCCTCATGATGTGGCCTGACCTTTGTTGACTGGTTCCCGAGTATGATGTAGAGCTGGCATCAAGAAAGTTGTCTTTTGATATACGATTTTCTAAAAGAACTTTGGCTTGGTTTCTTTAATTAATTAACTTCTTATTTTTCCTTACTTTAGTGTTGTTCTTTTCACAAAGAGGAGTTAGGCGAGTGTTGATTTCTTTTTGGCTTATAAATAGTTATAGCCGTTTGTCTATACAAAAAACCCGGTAAGTTTCATTTAACTTCTGTATTGTGACGTCTACATGATAAAACAATTAGGAATATAAAGATTTAGTCACCTTCAGTGGATTAATGTATTAGTTTAATAAAACGATAAACTAATTAGAGGTTTTTGCTTTTAACTGTTTAGATTTTTCTGGTTTCTCTGTCCTCTGTGAACTAATTGTGTAGCTGAAGCAGTCAGGATTATTTTTGTAAACGTATGTTCTTGTGTGATGCAGTTACTTGCTTCTGTCTCCGATATTAAACCATTTTTCCTAATACTCGTCTCTGTGTGTGTGTTGTTGTTGTGGTGTTCCAGTGGCTGTCTGATGTCGTAACGTTTCACACAACCCCACGTTTCACGTCTCTATCTCTCCTTTTCTCTCTCGATCTCTCTTTCCTCTTTGGTGTTTGTTCCTTGTTTTACACATAGTACAGTTGATTTCATCCCCAAGTGACAATTCACTATGGTGTCCTCAGTAAACATGGTAAATATACATCAAGGTGTGTCTATGTATATTACTGTGTAGCCCAAGATGATGTGACAGTTCATCACCTTTTTGAAAAAAATCCAATTGATAATCAAATTTGTTAAACAAAATTCTACTTTAGGCTGTGGTGCTTGGGGGCCATGATAATGAAAAATATTTCAACAAGAAATAGCCTGACAGGATTTTGTGAGTTGTAGGAACACAAAACTATTATCTTACTTAATCACGCTCACAAAAATTGAATTATCATAAATCGAGTTCTGTGCCCCCTGGCCTCCTGGCATCATCCTCCAATGTGTCTCTGCCTGACTACCTAATTGGCCGGAAGGTTTCAAAAGAGGGCAGGTCTTTCTGCTGTCCCTGATTAGGAAACGGCTGCTATTGGCCAATGTGAGGGTTCCCTCATCAGGGATTGGCCTGTGCTGTACACTGTTCTGGGCATGGTCTGTCTACTATGTCTGTGTCCAACTCCACTTCTGTACCGTGTCAGTACTGCATCCCCTAATATGTAGATATAGGAAAGGAAAGAGTTAAAGCTACACCTTTTAAACAGATTCCCTATCAATTTGACCTATGACAATGTATCCAAATAAAGAATGATGTGTGTACTTGTATAGAAAGATCTCACACTATGTGTGTACTGCTACATTTACAGGACCCTTCATTTCTATGAGGTCTGGCTGGTGCTGGAGGCAAACAACTGCAACGATTCAGGCTTTTTTTGTTGCGCCAAGGGATACTATTTTCTTTCATCAGTGCAATACTCAACCAAGCCTGTTATGAAATATTGATTGTGGGTTTTTAGGGAGGACATACAATAAAACTCATATAGCGTGTGGATCATAACCGTAGGTAGATTACTATTATCATAATCTCGCCTAGAATTTCAGAAAGAGGATACATTTTTTTTTTCTCTCATGTGGTTACCCATTTTCCGTTCAACAACCCAAAGCCAAAGGAGGTGGGGAAAGGGTATTTTAAAAAGCACATTTAATGCTTTACCTGTCTGACAGAAAAAGGGGACGCGAGGAAAATTCCTCCAATTCTGCCATGTCAGGTTGACATTATTATGAAATGTATTTATTTACTACAATTTACACACACTCAACCTGGTAAATATCCAAACTTACACTGAGTATACAAAACATTAAGAACACCTGCTCTTTCCATGACATCGACTGACCAGGTGAATCCAGTTTTTCACGCTCAACCGTTTTGTGTGTATCAAAAAGCATTGGAGAGTCAACATTGGCAAGCATCATTGTGGAACGCTTTCGACACTTTGCAGAGTCCATGCCCCCGACAAATTGGGGCGTACGGGTGAAACAATACTAGGAAGGTGTTTTCACCGGATTTGAGTTTCGCATCCAGGACTGCGAAAGCAACTCTACCATGGCATCACCTGCTACCAAAAAGGGCCAATCAGGTAGGTGCACACTCACTATGACCTCTGACCTCACCTGGAGACTACAGCCACATGTCAGGTAAGATCCTCCAACACATAACATCTAAGTAACATGGTAAAGTACTACGTCTAACCAGGTAATCCACTTCACTAAAACTCAAATCAGTCAATCACACAGCAGATCATGCAAATTTGTTCATGACACATGCCATCAGGGTCACTTATTTAAAAACGTGTATTCAGGCAAGGTACTGTCAAGATAGTAGTAGACACTAGCAATAATGTTTTCATAGACTAATAGTAGTGAAATAGTAGGGCACTGACAGTTACAAATGATATATAAGTAATACACTGCACTATGTTTATACTATAGAAAAGTCTGAGAGGGAACTGTCAGACACAGCAGTGTTTACATCACCGCTACAAGGAACTGCTCCATTATTCAAATGTTCAGACACCCTACAGGGATACCGGCACAGCACACACTTCCAACACTACATTGCCACACTCTCCCTCTACCAGACTCCCTATGGGCACAGCACACACTTCCAACACAACACTGCCACACTCTCCCTCTACCAGACTCCCTATGGGCACAGCACACACTTCCAACACTACACTGCCACACTCTCCCTCTACCAGACTCCCTATGGGCACAGCACACACTTCCAACACTACACTGCCACACTCTCCCTCTACCAGACTCCCTATGGGCACAGCACACACTTCCAACACTACACGGCCACCATCTCCCTCTACCAGACTCCCTATGGGCACAGCACACACTTCCAACACTACACTGCCACACTCTCCCTCTACCAGACTCCCTATGGGCACAGCACACACTTCCAACACAACACTGCCACACTCTCCCTCTACCAGACTCCCTATGGGCACAGCACACACTTCCAACACTACACTGCCACACTCTCCCTCTACCAGACTCCCTATGGGCACAGCACACACTTCCAACACTACACGGCCACCATCTCCCTCTACCAGACTCCCTATGGGCACAACACACACTTCCAACACAACACTGCCACACTCTCCCTCTACCAGACTCCCTATGGGCACAGCACACACTTCCAACACTACACTGCCACACTCTCCCTCTACCAGACTCCCTATGGGAACAGTAAAAACACTTCCTTCTGTAACTGGGAGGTGTACTTTCCAGACACTTCTACAAAGGAAAGAAACAGGGAGAGAGAAAAGAACAGGAGACTGGAAAGTGAGAACAGAGGGGTATACTACAAAGCAGGATCAATGAGTTAGCCAATGGCGCGGGAAGTTTTGGGGTGGGGGTGCTGTCAGCGGGGGGCGTGGGGGTGGGGGTGGGGATAAATAAACACTGAACTAAAATATAAAAGCAACATATAACAATTTCAAAAATTTTACTGAGTTATAGTAATAGGAAATCAGTCAATTGGAATACATTCATTAGGCCTTATAATCAATGGATTTCACATGACTGGGAATACAAATATGGACCATAAAAAGAGGTAGGGACGTGGATCAGAAAACCAGTCCGTATCTGGTGTGACCACCATTTACCTCATGCAGCGCGACACATCTCCTTCACATAGAGTTGATCAGGCTGTTGATTGTGGAATGTTGTCCCACTCCTCTTCAATGGCTGTGCGAAGTTGCTGGATATTGGCAGGAACTGGAACAAGCTGTCGTACACGTTGATGCAGAGCATCCCAAACATACTCAATGGGTGACATGTCTGGTGAATAAGCCAACCATGGAAGAACTGGGACATTTTCAGCTTCCAGGAATTGTGTACAGATCCTTGCAACATGGGGCTGTGCATTATCATGCTGAAACATGAGGTGAGGACGGCGGCACAATGGGCCTCGGGATCTCGTCATGGTATCTCTGTGCATTCAAATTGTCTTTGATAAAATTGAATTGTGTTCGTTGTCCGTAGCTTATGCCTGCCCATACCATAACCCCACCGCCACCATGAGGCACTCTGTTCACAATGTTGACATCAGCAAACCGCTCGCCCACACGAAGCCATACACGCTGTCGGCCATCTGGTTTCTGACAGTTTGTGCAGATATTCTTCAGTTGTGCAAAGCCACAGTTTCATTAGCTCTCCAGGTGGCTGGTCTCAGATGATCCACCGGGTGAAGAAGCCGGATGTTGACCTGGGCTGGCGTGGTTACACGTGGTCTGCGGTTGTGAGGCCGGTTGGACGTACTGCCAAATTCTCTAAAATTACGTTGGAGAGGCGGCTTATGGTAGAGAAATGAACATTAAATTATCTGGCAACAGCTCTGGTGGACATTCTTGCAGTCAACATGGCAATTGCATGCTACCTCAATTTGAGACATTTGTGGCATTGTGTTGTTTGACAAAACTGCACATTTTAGAGTGGTCTTTTTTTGTCGCCAGCACAAGGTGCACCTGTGTAATGATCGTGATGTTTAATCAGCTTCTTAATATGCCACACCTGTCAGGTGGATGGATTATCTTGGCAAAAGAGAAATGCTCACTGACAGGGATGTAAACTAATTTGTGCACAAATGGAAATAAATAAGCTTTTTGTACTAATGGCAACTAGCTGGGATCTATTATTTCAGCTCATGGAACATGGGACCAACACTTTACATGTTGCGTTTATATTTTAGTTCAGTGTAGATATGTCAAATCAAATTGTATTTGTCACATGCGCAGAATACCACAGGTTTTCTGGTACAACCTTACCGTGAAATGCTTACTTACAAGTCCTTAACCAACAATGCAGTTCAAGAAATAGAGTTGAGAAAAGATTTACTAAATAAACTAAAGTAAAAACAAAAAGTTCAAAAAGTAACACCTCTCGACTGAGGTGAATGAATAAGCTACGCTAGTGAGTAGCTACCACACAGTCAGGTCAGCTCTAGCTTCTAGTTATCTGTCAGATAGTGATATGAGGTGGCTATTATTACTATCTAACAGCAGTTGTTTGTACGGACATGTTTTGTTGCCTTTGTTTTGTCCCGTTTCAGAAGTAAATTAACTTGGCAAGCTTTCGCCAGTTGATGTCCCGTTAGATAGAGAGCTGGCCAAAAGTTGGCTTACATTACAGTGGCGACCTGTTATTCAGGGCTATTCAATACATACAGTACCAGTCAAAAGTTTGGACACAACTACTCATTCAAGGGTTTTCCTTTATTTTTACTATTTTCCAAGGCAAAGGGTGGCTACTTTGAAGAATCTCAAATATAAAATATATCTTCATTTGTTTTACACATGATTCCATATGTGTTATTTCATAGTTTGTCTTCACTTTTATTCTACAATGTAGAAAATAGTTAAAATAAAGAAAACTGCTTGAATGAGTAGGTGTGTCCAAACTTTTGACTGGTACTCTATATTTACAAAAAAATATATGGGGGATTGGAAATTATGTAGACAATTACGTTGATTGAAGCCACCATCTATCTGCAATATTAAAGCTTATCTACCCATAAAAAAACAAATTATAATAATAATATATATATTTTTATTATTATGTCCCCCCACTTCTAAAACCAAAGTTGCGCTCCTGCGTTGTAGTATACCCCTTAAGAGATAGAAAAGTGAGAGAGAGAGAGAGAGAGAGAGAGAGAACAAGAGATGGAAAGTGAGAGATGGTGAGAACAAGAGATGGGAGAGTGAGTACAGGAGATGGGAAAGTGAGGGAGAGTGAGTACAGGAGATGGGAAAGTGAGGGAGTACAGGAGATGGGATAGTGAGGGAGAGTGAGTACAGGAGATGGGAAAGTGAGGGAGAGTGATTACAGGAGATGGGAAAGTGAGGGAGAGTTAGTACAGGAGATGGGAAAGTGAGGGAGAGTGAGTACAGGAGATGGGAAAGCAGTGGTTTAAAGTACTTAAGTAAAAATACTTTAAAGTACTACTTAAGTAGTTTTTCGGGGGGATCTTTACTATTTATATGTCTGACAACTTTTACTTCACTACATTCATTAAGAAAATATTGCACTTTTTACCCCATACATTTTCCCTGACACCCAAAAGTACTCGTTACATTTTGAATGCTTAGCAGGACAGGAAATAGTCAAATTCACACACTTATCAACATAACATCCCTGGTCATCCCTACTGCTTCTGATCTGGCGGACTCACTAAACACAAATGCTTTGTTTGTAAATGTTGTCTGAAAGTTGGAGTGTGCCTGTGGCTTTCCGTAAATTAAAAAAACAAGAAAATAGTGCCATTTGGTTTGCTTAATATAAGGAATTTGAAATTATTTATACTTTTACTTTTGATACTGAAGTATATTTTAAACCAAATACTTTTATACTTTTACTCAAGTAGAATTTTACTTTTACTTGAGTGATTTTCTATTAAGGTATCTTTACTTTTACTCAAATATGATAGTTGGCGACTTTTCCACCACTGTGGGAACGTGGGGGAGGGTGAGTACAGGAGATGGGAAAGTTTGAGAGATTGAGAACAGGAGATGGGCAAGTGTGAGAGAGAACAGGAGATGGGAAAGTGTGAGAGAGAACAGGAGATGAGAAGGTGTGAGAGAGAACAGGAGATGGGAAAGTGTGAGAGAGAACAGGAGATGGGAAAGTGTGAGAGAGACCAGGGGATGAGAAAGTGTGAGAGAGAACAGGAGATAGGAAAGTGTGAGAGAGAACAGGAGATGAGAAAGTGTGAGAGAGAGAACAGGAGATGAGAAAGTGTGAGAGAGAACAGGATATGAGAAAGTGTGAGAGAGAGAACAGGAGATGGGAAAGTGTGAGAGAGAACAGGGGATGAGAAAGTGTGAGAGAGAACAGGAGATGGGAAAGTGTGAGAGAGAACAGGAGATGGGGAAGTGTGAGAGAGAACAGGAGATGGGAAAGTGTGAGAGAGAACAGGAGATGAGAAAGTGTAAGAGAGAACAGGAGATGGGGAAGTTTGAGAGAGAACAGGAGGTGAGAAAGTGTGAGAGAGAACAGGAGATGGGAAAGTGTGAGAGAGAACAGGAGATGAGAAAGTGTGAGAGAGAACAGGAGATGGGAAAGTTTGAGAGAGAACAGGAGGTGAGAAAGTGTAAGAGAGAGAACAGGAGATGGGAAAGTGTGAGAGAGAACAGGAGATGAGAAAGTGTGAGAGAGACCAGGAGATGAGAAAGTGTGAGAGAGAACAGGAGATGGGAAAGTTTGAGAGAGAGAGAGAGGGAGAGGATTGTTTGATGAGCCTAATTAAGATTAATCACCCAGAGAGGCAGCTGTTGCCCCCCACCTCCTAGCAGAGATACAGGAAACTGATCTAATCTATCAAAGTGCTCATATTACAGCGGAACTTTGTCGACAGGCAGTACGCAGACGCTCCAAACAGATTGAGGTTGGTGCTGCAAACAGACAGAGACATTCCAGTCCCACTGACTGTAAAGGGAGGTGACACTTTAAAAGTGGCCAATATGCTGCTCTAATTATCATTATGTAAATGAATGACACTAATGTCTATGGACATCGCAACAGACATGAGTGCATCTACATCATGGGAGCCAAAGGGTGTCACTGGCAGAGCCCAGAAGACCACAGTAAGATCTACAAGGGATCTACTACTGGTAGGTTAATCTTCCCAACTCACAATGTCAGTGTCAGGTTCAAATCTTATATCTTTTACTTTTGTCTACAATTCCGCATCTCTCAATGTTAAATATATAAGAGAAGAGGCAAAAGTGTGATGGAGTCAGTGGCTCTGGGGATAAATCTCTACTTTGAAGCTAAGGTTCTTGGCTTCAAGTCTCACCTGTGCTTTTGATGACATTTCTGCACCTATCAATGCCACAGAGTAAGGATCTTGCCCCCTAAGCACAGGGTTGTAGGTTTGAACCTAGGTGCCAGCTCCTGGGCATGGTTGCCTACTGAGGACTCTGCTGGTTAGTGAGTCAGAGCCACTTGGGAAGCTGCTGCCACACAAAGTGGAATTGGCTGGAAAGGCATGATAAGCAGAGGGGGAAATTCCTGGGGCAGAGGGGGGAAATTCCTGGGGCAGAGGGGGGGAATTCCTGGGGTTCCCCACTGCGTTTCCAGACGATAGGTTCACTTTTCTGGGAGTTTTTCTCCATAACCACTGCACTTCGTAGGAGAGGGGATCCCAGGTATTCATCCTCATGAATTCTGACAGCCTTCCAACTATCCCAGAGTGTCAACCCAACCAGGTGATGAGCCAGGGATCAAACCTGCAACCCTGCACTTCAGAGGCGAGAACTTTAACACAGAGCCACTGGCTCTTTCACACTCTGAATGTGAAGAAATACACACAAGGATTGAACTAAGGATGGAACCCACAGCCACAGATTATTCCACATATCTGTGTATTTCAGATGGAAAGGCACCTCTGCAGACTTACGTAACAGAAATCACATTCCCGGGCTACATAGTACATACAACTTCAATATAAGAGTTACACACTAGCATCCAATGTTTCTCCGCTGCCACTGCCATTACAGGAGACAAGTTGAGATAGTAGTGAAATTATGACCTCTGGTGGACAAGGTGGGAGTCATTCCAGAGAGCTCCACTAGTTCTGATTGAACTCTCCCCCTCTTCACCTTCCACAACACCTAAAGCCACGGAACAATAACGTAGGCCTCGATTCAATCAGATCGCGCATTAACCCGCACTGGCAGACATCCACATAGAGGATGTTTGGAGACGTAACTGCGGTAGGAGATGACAAATTGATGAGCGGCTGCTCTTCTGCGTCACCAACCATTCCCTTCCTTATTATCCCAACTGCATTAGCAGTTCAAAACGGTGCGAAAAATAATTATATGCAGTCAAGTGTTTCCCCTATACGTGTCTATGGGAACAGCTATACCAGACTAATCGAGGTGTAGGCAATAGAACATCACACATTCAAATGTTTGAACTTATAACACGGCTGCAGGAGATTTGTCGGATATAAACTTGGGTGTGGTTTCATTGCATCCAATGGCAGTGTCCGCAATAAAGTAACACAAGGAGCCACTTGTGGATCTCTAACGCGGTTCCACCTCCGGCACGTCAAAATTACCGCTATGTGGATGCCGGCTAGTGCGGATTTGATCGAATCTAGCCCAAGGTTTGAATCGAGCCAGGGCAGCAGCTTCAAATAAAATGTGTTCCCTGATCATTGACTTAACCATGGCATGGTTGATTGAAATCCTATGTCCAACTCTAAAGCCAAGATCAACAACTCTCTGTCATCATTATAAGGAAGAGGGCAGGATGGCCACACAGAGAGGCTTTGAATGAGGGGTGTCCTCTGCATGTCCAGATTTATTTTGCAGGTACAAGAGCATTCAATGAAAGTATGAGCAAAACAAAATTCCTTATCCAGAATACAATCTCTGCTTCGGTAGAGCAAACAAAGACTTAATAATCGAATTGTAACAAAGTTGAATTCTATATGTGGGCATCACTGCCGCTGCTCTGGTCTGGTGGAAGTGTCGCCGCTGTGTCGGCTCTCCACAGTCGACTGGCCGGTGCTCAGCAGGGTTCCATCCCTGAAGGGTTCTACCCCTTCCCTGGAGAACGGAGCTGTTCTCGACCCAACCAACCAGCCATGGAGATACGTCACTCGCTGTGGAAGTCAAATAAAGCATCCTCTGGCAACGGGGGTCTCCTTGGAGATGTTGAGCCCGGACCTGACACAGACCAGAAACGGCTTTGCCGCCCTGGATCCAGAGGTTCCAGCTCCTTCTTCCTTGGTGACTTCCCATTTTAGATTGGATCCGGAGGAACCTGTGTCTTCGTCCTCTGTTCTGTCTCCCTCTCTGGTGGCTTCTACCTCGGGTTCAGATCCTCGGAGCTCCCACCTTCATCAGACCGTGAGGCTGCCTGACAGACCGGCCCATTCAACATCACCAGCTGTCATCATAGGCAGCTCTATGGTGAGAAACATCTCGGTCCCCAAGGCAAAAACCCTGTGCTACAGGAGCACGAGTACAGGACATAACAAGGCTGCTTCCCACTGTTCTACCCAGGAGCACGAGTACAGGACATAACAAGGCTGCTTCCCACTGTTCTACCCAGGAGCACGAGTACAGGACATCACAAAGCTGCTTCCTACTGTTCTAACCAGGAGCACGAGTACAGGACATCACAAGGCTGCTTCCTACTGTTCTACCCAGGAGCACGAGTACATGACATCACAAGGCTGCTTCCTACTGTTCTACCCAGAAACACGAGTACAGGACATCACAAGGCTGCTTCCTACTGTTCTACCCAGGAGTACAGGACATCACAAGGCTGCTTCCGACTGTTCTACCCAGGAGTACAGGACATAACAAGGCTGCTTCCTACTGTTCTACCCAGGAGCACGAGTACAGGACATCACAAGGCTGCTTCCGACTGTTCTACCCAGGAGTACAGGACATCACAAGGCTGCTTCCTACTGTTCTAACCAGGAGCACGAGTACAGGACATCACAAGACTGCTTCCTACTGTTCTACCCAGGAGCACGAGTACAGGACATCACAAGGCTGCTTCCTACTGTTCTACCCAGGAGTACAGGACATCACAAGGCTGCTTCCTACTGTTCTACCCAGGAGTACAGGACATCACAAGGCTGCTTCCTACTGTTCTACCCAGGAGCACAGGACATCACAAGACTGCTTCCTACTGTTCTACCCAGGAGCACGAGTACAGGACATCACAAAGCTGCTTCCTACTGTTCTACCCAGGAGTACAGGACATCACAAGACTGCTTCCTACTGTTCTAACCAGGAGCACGAGTACAGGACATCACAAAGCTGCTTCCTACTGTTCTACCCAGGAGCACGAGTACAGGACATCACAAGACTGCTTCCTACTGTTCTACCCAGGAGCACGAGTACAGGACATCACAAGGCTGCTTCCTACTGTTCTACCCAGGAGTACATGACATCACAAGGCTGCTTCCTACTGTTCTACCCAGGAGTACATGACATCACAAGGCTGCTTCCTACTGTTCTACCCAGGAGTACATGACATCACAAGGCTGCTTCCTACTGTTCTAACCAGGAGTACAGGACATAACAAGGCTGCTTCCTACTGTTCTACCCAGGAGCACGAGTACAGGACATCACAAGACTGCTTCCTACTGTTCTACCCAGGAGAACGAGTACAGGACATCACAAGGCTGCTTCCTACTGTTCTACCCAGGAGCACGAGTACAGGACATCACAAGGCTGCTTCCTACTGTTCTACCCAGGAGCACGAGTACAGGACATCACAAGGCTGCTTCCGACTGTTCTACCCAGGAGTACAGGACATCACAAGGCTGCTTCCTACTGTTCTACCCAGGAGTACAGGACATCACAAAGCTGCTTCCGACTGTTCTACCCACGAGTACATGACATAACAAGGCTGCTTCCTACTGTTCTACCCAGGAGTACAGGACATCACAAAGCTGCTTCCGACTGTTCTACCCAGGAGTACAGGACATCACAAGGCTGCTTCCTACTGTTCTAACCAGGAGCACGAGTACAGGACATCACAAGGCTGCTTCCTACTGTTCTACCCAGGAGTACAGGACATCACAAGGCTGCTTCCTACTGTTCTAACCAGGAGCACGAGTACAGGACATCACAAGGCTGCTTCCTACTGTTCTACCCAGGAGTACAGGACATCACAAGGCTGCTTCCTACTGTTCTACCCAGGAGCACGAGTACAGGACATCACAAGGCTGCTTCCTACTGTTCTACCCAGGAGCACGAGTACAGGACATAACAAGGCTGCTTCCTACTGTTCTACCCAGAAACACGAGTACAGGACATCACAAGGCTGCTTCCTACTGTTCTACCCAGGAGTACAGGACATCACAAGGCTGCTTCCTACTGTTCTACCCAGGAGCACGAGTACAGGACATAACAAGGCTGCTTCCTACTGTTCTACCCAGGAGCACGAGTACAGGACATCACAAGGCTGCTTCCTACTGTTCTACCCAGGAGTACAGGACATCACAAGGCTGCTTCCTACTGTTCTACCCAGGAGCACGAGTACAGGACATCACAAGGCTGCTTCCTACTGTTCTACCCAGGAGTACAGGACATCACAAGGCTGCTTCCTACTGTTCTACCCAGGAGTACAGGACATCACAAGACTGCTTCCTACTGTTCTACCCAGGAGTACAGGACATCACAAGGCTGCTTCCTACTGTTCTACCCAGGAGTACAGGACATCACAAGGCTGCTTCCTACTGTTCTACCCAGGAGTACAGGACATCACAAGGCTGCTTCCTACTGTTCTACCCAGGAGTACAGGACATCACAAGGCTGCTTCCTACTGTTCTACCCAGGAGTACAGGACATCACAAGGCTGCTTCCTACTGTTCTACCCAGGAGCACGAGTACAGGACATAACAAAGCTGCTTCCTACTGTTCTACCCAGGAGCACGAGTACAGGACATCACAAGGCTGCTTCCCACTGTTCTACCCAGGAGCACGAGTACAGGACATCACAAAGCTGCTTCCTACTGTTCTACCCAGGAGCACGAGTACAGGACATCACAAGGCTGCTTCCTACTGTTCTACCCAGGAGTACAGGACATCACAAGGCTGCTTCCTACTGTTCTACCCAGGAGTACAGGACATCACAAGGCTGCTTCCTACTGTTCTACCCAGGAGTACAGGACATCACAAGGCTGCTTCCTACTGTTCTACCCAGGAGTACATGACATAACAAGGCTGCTTCCTACTGTTCTACCCAGGAGTACAGGACATCACAAGGCTGCTTCCTACTGTTCTACCCAGGAGTACATGACATAACAAGGCTGCTTCCTACTGTTCTACCCAGGAGTACAGGACATCACAAGGCTGCTTCCTACTGTTCTACCCAGGAGCACGAGTACAGGACATCACAAGGCTGCTTCCTACTGTTCTACCCAGGAGTACAGGACATCACAAGGCTGCTTCCTACTGTTCTACCCAGGAGCACAGGACATCACAAGGCTGCTTCCTACTGTTCTACCCAGGAGTACAGGACATCACAAGGCTGCTTCCCACTGTTCTACCCAGGAGCACGAGTACAGGACATCACAAGGCTGCTTCCTACTGTTCTACCCAGGAGCACGAGTACAGGACATCACAAGGCTGCTTCCTACTGTTCTACCCAGGAGCACGAGTACAGGACATAACAAAGCTGCTTCCTACTGTTCTACCCAGGAGCACGAGTACAGGACATCACAAGGCTGCTTCCTACTGTTCTACCCAGGAGTACAGGACATCACAAGGCTGCTTCCTACTGTTCTAACCAGGAGTACAGGACATCACAAGACTGCTTCCTACTGTTCTACCCAGGAGCACGAGTACAGGACATCACAAGACTGCTTCCTACGGTTCTACCCAGGAGCACGAGTACAGGACATCACAAAGCTGCTTCCTACTGTTCTACCCAGGAGTACAGGACATCACAAGGCTGCTTCCTACTGTTCTACCCAGGAGTACAGGACATAACAAGGCTGCTTCCGACTGTGCTACCCAGGAGCACGAGTACAGGACATCACAAGGCTGCTTCCTACTGTTCTACCCAGGGGCACGAGTACAGGACATCACAAGGCTGCTTCCTACTGTTCTACACAGGAGCACGAGTACAGGACATCACAAGGCTGCTTCCCACTGTTCTACCCAGGAGCACGAGTACAGGACATCACAAGGCTGCTTCCTACTGTTCTACCCAGGAGCACGAGTACAGGACATAACAAGGCTGCTTCCTACTGTTCTACCCAGGAGTACAGGACATCACAAGGCTGCTTCCTACTGTTCTACCCAGGAGTACAGGACATCACAAGACTGCTTCCTACGGTTCTACCCAGGAGCACGAGTACAGGACATCACAAAGCTGCTTCCTACTGTTCTACCCAGGAGTACAGGACATCACAAGGCTGCTTCCTACTGTTCTACCCAGGAGTACAGGACATAACAAGGCTGCTTCCGACTGTGCTACCCAGGAGCACGAGTACAGGACATCACAAGGCTGCTTCCTACTGTTCTACCCAGGAGCACGAGTACAGGACATCACAAGGCTGCTTCCTACTGTTCTACCCAGGAGTACAGGACATCACAAGGCTGCTTCCTACTGTTCTACCCAGGAGTACAGGACATAACAAGGCTGCTTCCGACTGTGCTACCCAGGAGCACGAGTACAGGACATCACAAGGCTGCTTCCTACTGTTCTACCCAGGAGCACGAGTACAGGACATCACAAGGCTGCTTCCCACTGTTCTACCCAGGAGCACGAGTACAGGACATAACAAGGCTGCTTCCGACTGTGCTACCCAGGAGCACGAGTACAGGACATCACAAGGCTGCTTCCTACTGTTCTACCCAGGAGTACAGGACATAACAAGGCTGCTTCCGACTGTTCTACCCAGGAGTACAGGACATCACAAGGCTGCTTCCTACTGTTCTACCCAGGAGTACAGGACATAACAAGGCTGCTTCCGACTGTTCTACCCAGGAGTACAGGACATCACAAGGCTGCTTCCTACTGTTCTACCCAGGAGTACAGGACATAACAAGGCTGCTTCCGACTGTTCTACCCAGGAGTACAGGACATAACAAGGCTGCTTCCGACTGTTCTACCCAGGAGCACGAGTACAGGACATCACAAGGCTGCTTCCTACTGTTCTACCCAGGAGTACAGGACATCACAAGGCTGCTTCCTACTGTTCTACCCAGGAGCACGAGTACAGGACATAACTTATCAATGACCCAAGACCAGCTCAGTTAATCCCTACCATTGTGACAATGAGTCGTCATAATGCTGCATCAAATGTACATTATCCTAGGGGCGTTGGCAGACAATGTAAGTAACATAATTTATGTCCACCTAATTGCCCTGTGTACCTCTGTTGATCCTACAGCTTTTGTATGCAGTAATCATGAGCCTATGAACCAGATTTACACTGTTAGCACCTAGTAGGAAGACCACGTTATGCAGCTCACCCTGCACTATCAGCTCCAATATAAATAACATGAGCAAGTCTACTTATAAGCTTCCCAGTAAAGCATTATAAACCAAGCAACCCAGAAAAGTGCTCAAAATAGCCCATATTAACATATGCAGCCTGAGGAACAAGGTCCATGAAGTCAACAACTTGCTTGTAACAGATGACATTCATATTCTGACTCTCAGAAACGCACTTAGATAATACTTTGATGATACAGTGGTAGAAACACATGGTTATAACATCTACCGAAAATACAGAAATGCCAACGGAGGTGGTGTTGCGGTCTATATTCAGAACCACATTCCTGTAAAGCTTAGAGACAATCTAATGTTAAATACTGTTGAAATAATATGGTTCATCTGCCTCACCTAAAGCCCCTTCTTGAGAGAAGCTGCTATAAACCACCAAGTGCTAACAGTCAGTATCTGGATAATATGTGTGAAATGCTTGATAATGTATATGATATCAACAGAGAAGTATATTTTCTGGGTGATTTTATATATTGACTGGCTCTCATCAAGCTGCCCACTCAATCATTTTTTTTACTGTAACCAGTGCCTGCAACCTGTTCAGGTTGTCAGTCAACCTACCAGGGTGGTTACAAACAGTACAGGAATGAAATCATCAACATGTATTGATCACATCTGTACTAATGCTGCAGAAATTAGCTTTAAAGCAGTATCCAAATCCATAGGATGTAGTGATCACAATATAATAGCCATATCTAGGAAAAGCAAAGTTCCAAAGGCTGGGCCTAATATAGTGTATAAGAGGTCATACAATAAGTTTTGTCGTGATTAATATGTTGATGATATAAATAATATTTGCGGGTCTGTGGTGTGTAATGAGGAGCAACCAGAAGCTGCACTTAACACATTTATGAAATTGCTTATTACAATTACTAATAAGCACGCACCCATTAAGAAAATGACTGTAAAAACTGTTAAATATCCTCGGATTGATGAGGAATTGAAAAATGGTATGGTTGAGAGGGATGGGGCAAAAGGTATAGCAAATAAGTCTGGCAGCCCAACTGACGTATTGCAAATTAAGAAATGATGTGACTACACTAAATAAATGGGAAAATAAACAATAGTATGAAACAAAGATAAATGATATTAAGAATGATAGTAAAAAGCTTTGGAGCACCTTATATAACATTTTGGGTAAAAAAGCCAACTCTGTTCCTTCATTCATTGAATCAGATGGCTTATTCATCCTAAAGCCCACTGATATTGCCAACTACTTTAATTACTTTTTTATTGGCAAGATAAGCAAACTTAGGGATGACATGCCAGCAACAAATTCTGACACTACACATCCAAGTATATCTGACCAAATTATGAAAGAAAATCTGGATGGAAAACGATTGAGGATAATTGCGGACGATATTGCCACTCGTATTTGCCACATCTTCAATTTAAGCCTACTAGAAAGTGTGTGCTCTCAGGCATGGAGGGAGGCTAAAGTCATTCCTCTACCCAATAATAGTAAATCCCCCTTTACTGGCTCAAATAGCCAACCAATCAGCCTGTTACCAACCCTTAGTAAACTTCTGTAAAAAATGGTGTTTGATACAATGCTATTTCACAGTAAACAAATTGACAACAGACTTTCAGAACACTTATAGGGAAGAACACTCAACAAGCACAGCACTTACACAAATGACTGAGGATTGGCTGAGAGAAATTGTAGATAAAATGATTGTGGGGGCTGTCTTGTTAGACTTCAGTGTAGCTTTTGACATTATCGATCATAGTCTGCTGCTGGAAAAATTGATGTTTTGCTGGAAAAACGAAGTACAGCGCTCAGACAACAAAGCCACACAGATATCCGCCATGTTGGAGTCAACAGAAGTCAGAAATAGAGTTATAAATATTCACTTACCTTTGATGATCTTCATCAGAATGCACTCCCAGGAATCCCAGTTCCACAATAAATGTTTGATTTGTTCGATAAAGTACATCATTTGTCCAAATACCTCCTTTTTGTTTGCGTGTTTAGCCCAATAATCTAAATTCATGAGGCGCGAGCAGACAAAGTCCAAAAGTTAAGTTACAGTCCGTAGAAACAGGTCAAACAATGTATAGAATCAATCTTTAGGATGTTTTTATCATAAATCTTCAATAATGTTTCAACCGGAGAATTCCTTTGTCTTCAGAAATGCAATGGAACGCAAGCTAACTCTCTCATGAACACACGTGGTCAGCTCATGGCACTCTGCCAGACCCCTGTCTCAAAGAGCCCTCATTCCCCCCTTCTTCACAGTAGAAGCATCAAACAAGGTTCTAAAGACTGTTGACATCTAGTGGAAGCCTGAGGAAGTGCAATATGACCAATATCCCACTTTATATTCGATAGGCGATGAGTTGAAAAACCACAAACCTCAGATTTCCCACTTCCTGGTTGGATTTTCTCTCTGGTTTTTGCCTGCCATATGAGTTCTGTTATACTCACAGACATCATTCAAACAGTTTTAGAAACTTCAGAGTGTTTTCTATCCAAATATACTAATAATATGCATATCTTAGCTTCTGGGACTAAGTAGCAGGCAGTTTACTCTGGGCACCTTATTCATCCAAGCTAGTCAATACTGCCCCCAGCCATAATTAACAACACTGTCAACAAGGCAGGTCCTACAGGCACTAGTTTTATCGCACCTGTTCAGTAGTGTGGTCAAGTGCCAAAAAAAGGGAGTTGGAAAAATTGCCCGATTAATCTGCCATTCCGATTAATCAGGGCCGATTTCAAGTTTTCCTAACAATCGGAAATCGGTATTTTTGGGCGCCGATTTGCAGTTTTTTTTTGTTTTTTTTTACACCTTTATTTTATCTTTATTTAACGAGGCAAGTCAGTTAAGAACACATTCTTATTTTCAATGACGGCCTAGGAGCGGGGCAGAACGACAGATTTTTAACCTTGTCAGCTCGGGGGATCCAATCCTGCAACCTTACAGTTAACTAGTCCAATGCTCTAACACCTGATTACATTGCACTCCACGAGGAGACTGCCTGTTAGCGAATGCAGTAAGCTAAGGTAAGTTGCTAGCTAGCATTAAACTTATTTTATAAAAAACAATCAATCAATGACTGTCATTGCTCCAATGTGTACTTAACCATAAACATCAATGCCTTTCTTAAAATCAATACACAAGTATATATTTTTAAACCTGCATATTTAGCTAAAAGAAATCCAGGTTAGCAGGCAATATTAACCAGGTGAAATTGTGTCATTTCTCTTGTGTTCATTGCACGGAGAGTCAGGGTATATGCAACAGTTTGGGCCGCCTGGCTCTTTGCAAACTAATTTGCCAGAATTGTACGTAATTATGACAACATTGAAGGTTGTGCAATGTAACAGGAATATTTAGACTCATGGATGCCACCCATTAGATAAAGTACGGAACGGAATAAACGTTTTGTTTTCGAGGTGATAGTTTCCGGATTAGTCAAAGGTATATGGTTTAGAGAGAAATAGTCGACACGTTATAATTCCTGTAATAACTTGCGGCTGAATTTGAAAGGGGTTCCTTCGTTATTTTACTGTTCATGTCTTCCATAGAGAATATCTTGATCTACTTCAAATAAGGTCTGTGTTTCGTGCAGGCTTAAACCGCCTCGACGTTTTGATACCCGTGTAAATCTCACTAGGATAAGGTAACATTTGTCAACATATTTTCATAAATCCACTCTACAAAAAAATGTATCTTCGCTTATATTTATCCAATATTGATCAGAGTTACCTTGTCCTATGGATATCTACACAGTTATAAAATTGGCACGGTGATGTAAGCCTACACGAAACACAGACCTTATTTTAAGTGAATCTAAAAATATCCTATGGAATAAATGAATGAACCGCTTTTCAGATTTTGCTAGAAGGTGTCATGGGAATTATGACTCGCACTTTGGTTGTCAATTCTTACCATGCCCATTATTAAAATAGGATTTCCTGCATATAGAAATTCAAGTTTTTGTTTTCAACATTCATCACAGGTAACTTAAACTCTATTTTTATTCAAACAGTTGAGAGTATTTATCTCCTAAGCAGACTCTTCAGCATCATTGTCACTTCAGAGCTGTGTGCGTGTGTGTGTATATATGTATTATATTATGTTAAAATAAAAGTGTTCATTGTTCATTCAGTATTGTTGCAATTGTCATTATTACAAAAAGGTGTGTGTATGATATATATATAAAATACATTTTTTTTTTAAATAAAAAAAATCGGCCGATTAATCGGTATCGGCTTTTTTTGTCCTCCAATAATCGGTATCGGCATTGAAAAATCATAATCGGTCGACCTCTAATATACACACATTGTTGTATGGTGGTATTGAACATTTTGTGTTGTGGACATGTGGTGATGTAGGGATGTTATATGATGTACTGTTTTATCTTTAGCTCATTCAGTACAAACATAGTTCACTGTTTTATCTGTTGTTGTATATGTAGTGTGGGTGCTTTGGTGTGTTTGGACCTCAGGATGAGTAGCTGCTGCCTTGGAATCAGCTAATGGGGATCCCTAATAAATACAAATACAAAATACAAAGGAATACTTTTGTTTTCTCATAGTACTTTTCAACAAACTTTGTAATAACCAAATAGACACTAGATGTTTTTTGGCAAATTATTTATTCAATGTGTGTAGTGTTAATATCCAAAACTTGCATTTTCAGAAATGATCCCAAAATGACTTACACCCCTATTTGATTTAGACAGTACTTTGCTGCCATCTTGTGACTATGAAGGAACATGCAGCTGAAATATGCTTTTATTTCCATTAGTCTGAACTGAACAGTCTCATAAAAACATGTGATGCTGTTAAACTTTATGCACCATTAAATAAGTATTTTTCTTCAAATACCAAAAGGCCACAGTAAGTGCTACCCATCACTTTACATTAAATGTAAAAGGTAAACCATTAAAGTTATGAGGTGATTAGAGCCCATAAATGTGATCTATTATTACATGATTCCTATTGAAGCTTGGGTGTGTTGTTTGTTTACCTCTCCTGCTAGTTCCTCTGCAGGCTCTCCAGTGTGGGAAGCATCCTGGGCTCCTCGTGGGTGTTTGATTCCTGGTCCACACCCAGAGAACCCCTGTGTATCTGTGGGTCCACAGTCACCACAATTAATAAGGATCATTAGGATGGAGACATCTGCCTCCACTTCTTCCCTGCTGGGATAGACAGACTATTCTTATTTTTTGAGGGCTGTATTGAAATGTCCTCCAGGACTGTAATACAATTATTAAATCATTTCTGCAAACAAAAATTGTACACAAAGTGAAAACAATCTACTGGTATCCCTCTGTGCATCAGTCAGGCAGCATACTTTGCTGTTTATTTGAGTAGTTACTCTTGTTGGGGCAGACTTGGTTTGCAGACACCGCTGCCACAATCACAGGCCTAATAGGCCATGAAATCAACACACACAGTGGGTAAACTGCGGGAGTGTGACACTCTCCCCAATGCCTTAACCTCGTTAGGTGTGACATTAATATAACTGATGGGACATAAAGTGTGACACTAACAAGGTGAGCGATACAGAGTTTCTAACTGGGAGAGATAGATAAGAGATTGCACTGCTGTCAACAGATTACCACCTGTGACTCAGACACCTAGGCTAGCTAACTGTTCCAAGAAGAACACAGTGGTCTCTATCTCTTCTGTAAAGGGTTATTGACCCCTGACGCTAGTGAAATAGTTTCAGTTGTCTGTTTGTGACTTCTCTACAGCACTCCTAGTTTGCTTTCTAATTGAACGGAGCTGCGGTTCATTAATGTCTGTCATACTGTGTGTTCCAAAAACAAGTGACAAATACATAAATGAATACATTGCTTGACTAAATTGTTGTGACTGTTTCTGAATTGAATCTAGATGTAATAAACATCAAACCTTGCTACGGTATACCCTGTTTATTGTGTCTAATCTCTTTATATAGTAACCTCAAAACAAACACATCAATCTGAGCAGCTTACTGATCGCTGCAGCTGTACATAGTCCATCTGTAAATAGCCCACCCAATCTACCTACCTCATCCCCATATTGTTTTTATTAACTTTTCTGCTCTTTTGCACACCAGTATCACTACTTGCACATCATCATCTGCTCATCTATCACTCCAGTGTTAATCTGCTAAATTGTAATTACTTCGCTACTATGGCCTATTTATTGCCTTACCTTCTCACGCCATTTGCCACACACTGTATATAGACTTTCTTTTTTCTATTGTGTTATTGACTGTACGTTTGTTAATTCCATGTGTAACTCTGTGTTGTTGTTTGTTTCTACTGCTTTGCTTTATCTTGATAAGGTTGCAGTTGTAAATGAGAACTTGTTCTCAACTAGCTTACCTTGTTAAATAAAGGTGAAATCATAAAATAAAAATGTGTAGACATTGCTAGTGACTTGTAGTGAAATCTAAGAACTATTTGTTCTTATTTGAAGTCAGCCAAGCAGGCACATGCCCCAGTTAGCATAACCTTTAAGCAGTCTCTATGTTCTTCCAATAACCCTCTCACAAAGGTAAATACTCTACCGCACTGCGCTGCACACGTTATACACCATCTTTGTTGCTCAAAGCCTCTGCTAGGAGAGGGCCACATCACTAGGAAGCACAAGTAACAGAGTTAAGAACGTACCGCAAACTCCCTCCACAGCTAGCTAGAAATGTCGCCTGATGGAGCTATCGAATTAGATATTTAGGGATAGTGGAAATGGTTGGTTCGTTTTCAAGGAGGGCGGTCATGTGTGTTTGTGAGAAGAGGACCACTTGTTTAAGCCCGGTATGGAGACAGAGATAATGGAGGAAGCCATATATTTAGCAGCACACTGACGGCTGTTTCACTGATGCCGTGACCCGGATACACAGATTGGCTCAGTTTAACGGCCAAGGTCGCTCCCTGTGTGGCGAGTTTAGGGGTGAGTGTAACGGAGTTAAGAACGTTACGTACCGTAAGCTCACTCCACAGTTAGGTTGAAAGGTCACCGATTAAGAGCCTGGTATAGGGACAGGGACAGTGGAGGAAAGCAAAAATGTTAGCAGCGCACTGATGTCCGTTTCATACACACACAACAGAGACAAACAGATTTGTATACTAAGACTACGACACACATTATTGGGGCTGGTTTAATTTTAGTCATCCAGTCCAGAATCTAGATGTGTCATAGAAAGAGAGTATCTGTATCATGCCTGTTTTAAAAAGTGGGTACTGTACATAATATACCAGGAAACTGGCAGGCATAAAATGACTTTCAAGATTAAAGGGTTTTTGGGATAGGCTATTTGTTATCCGTAGAATACAATAAGTGGCCATTCCCACTATCACTGTCCTGCAAACACAACTTCTCTGTTTGTTCTCAAGGGCCTTAGCCATGGGCTATAGGTACTGTGCAGTTTTGCAAAACCTTCAGATCATACGGATAGGTTCAGGCCCTGTTATAACATTGTTTAAACATTATATTTGTATAACATTGTTAAAAAGTTGATAATGTATTGAAGGCTGACTTGGCTGTGCATACAAGCAATTGTCTCTCTCTCCCTCAGTGGGATCACTGGTATGTAAACACTATATAGCTAGACTCTGTATACTGTATACTGTATAGCTAGACTCGAGTGGATACTTCACACTGAGGATAAATAGAGGTTGGTTTGTTTTGTTGGTGGCCCGCTGAGAAAAGAAGAGCAGTATCACGTTGCAGAATATACACTTTAGTTCTTCAGCATTCAATAACAAATACAAGGGTTACGGCTATGAGTTGCTGGTTACAAATAACAGAATAGCACAATTTGTGTAATTTGGTGTAACAAAAAACAAAGTAGCCTATTCTAAATAACCTACAAAATACTTTTAAGACCCCAGATATTTTCACTTGAAATGAGAACTCTGAGAAATAGTTATTTCCTTTAATATCAATATCATGAATTTAAAGGCGACCAGGTTGATTAACAGGCTATTAACAAGACTCGTGCGCTGTTCTTTTCATGATGCCTATGAAGACTATGAGACTACTTTTCCTTTGTGGTTAAGTTTTTTTCTATCAAATGAAAAGGTGCAAGTGACAACTAATGGTCATTTACTATTCGCCAACTATGTGCCGCAACCTCGTTTCGGATCCAACATGGCGGGTGAGATAAGCCTGTCGGGCGGCGCATTGCTACCTGGAGTGGGATCGATTGCATAGCGCCCTGCAGGGGTTCCATAGTGAGTTTGAGAAGTGGTCTGTTCTGGCAGAGCGCTGACTTCCTGGTACGGGACAATGGACATGTTTTACTCTAGTTTGGCTGGGAAAACACACGCAGCGATGTGATCAAGACGGACACGTCGAGTTAGAACAAGGTAAACCTGTCCTTTCCATTTTCGAAATGTTCTGGGAAATATAACTTACCAACTTCCCCGATATGGATGTCAGTGTACTACTGTTGGCTAAACGCTAGCAAGCGGACTGCGGCTTTGAAAGTGGCATATGTGATGGGAACCAGGGGCACGCGTTTGTGTAGTGTTGTCCGCACTGAACGACTCGGTATGCGGTATTATTCCAGTGTTTTGTTTACAATCGGGAATATGGTTTAATAGCTTCAAACTTTGTTCTTATTTCTATTCATCGAGGCCTACAGTACCTAGCCAAACCCCCGGACGGCCTCCTGCAGCAGAGTCGATGTTGACAGACTGCAGAAACACGAATCAAGCTCTCCCATTGGTCACAGACCTGCATTCCGCGGCTCTGGTTGGCTTGGCTTTCCTTTCACTCATTTGACGTTTGTGGGGCTTTCAACGTTTCTCCTGTAGCCTAATTGATTTAAGGGGATCAATTGTATAATTCAACGATTTGAATTAGAGTTATTGAATGGTATTTTGCGCATGTGGCTGTGTTCTGAGTAAATACGGCGATCCATGGTTCTTTACCACGTCTGGGACTATAGGCTACTGTAGTAGCGATGAGCTGCATGGGATAATGGGTATAGTAGTTACCTTTTGTAGCAGTGCCTCAAACCTATCCCGTTTCGGGATAATGCGGTTTAACACATTCTTGGCTTTACGGCTCGACCGAAAAAACTGCTTTAGGGATAGTTTGTAGCCATGCCACAAAGAGCGAAATTGCAAACATAGAACTCGCAAACCGATACATTGTTTCACAAATGTCACCCACGAATGAAAGTTTCCTGCCTGGCTTCCACCCAGCAGCATGAGCAGATCACAAAAACAAATCACGTGTACAGTATCATACTGCAAGTCAATACGCTATAGCCTACTGGCCTGTTTGACCGGTAGTGAACGTTATGATATCAGGGAGAGAATACATTCGCGATATCAACTATTGTACTCCATTGTATCACTAGGCGGTACTGGCAGCGTGGTTGCTGAGTATCGCATTTCTCGTGCAGTAGCTCACGAGCACTCCCCATCGTGTCTCTTGCCGCCGAATGGCCCGAACGATGTGTTTACCTGCCACAGCCTCCTGCATCAAAGAAATATACGCCATTTGCTGACAGATGCATCGTTTAAATTAAGACCTGTTTTTTAAATGTTTTATTATTAGCAATGAGCTATGTCGTGCTGTGGTTTCACATGCCATCCATAGGTAGGCTATGCCTACCACTTTAGTGAGGATACAAATGCTACGTGTTGGAATTAGCTTGGAGTTATCTGCATTAACACAAGCAATCTGGATTCAGTGGTAAACGTAACATAGTTAATGTAAATCTGTCCCTCTATTTAGTATATGATATGTTTCCTTTGGCATTAGATGTGACAAATGGGAAAACAATGAACGTTTAATTCTCGGTTTTCCATTCAAACGATACGAAATTCATTAAAGTACACGTGAATTCACAATGGAGAGGGTCTACATCAGGCTTCCTGCAGTGAGAGAAAATGGTATAATTTAGGCTACTGGTCCAATCACAAGTCATCAAACTGGTACTAGGCTACAGTCAGAGATTCCCTATGGCAAGTTATTAGGATATACACTACATGGTCAAAAGTATGCTTGACACCTGCTTGTTGAACATCTCATTCCAAAATCATGGGCATTATTATAGAGTTGTTTCCCTCTTCTGCTATAACAGCCTCCACTCTTCTAGGAAGGCTTTCCACTAGATGTTGGAACATTGCTGCAGAGCATTAGAGAAGTCCGGCACTGATGTTGGGTGATTAGGCCTGGCTTGCACTCTGCGTTCCAAGTCATTCCAAAGGTGTTCGATGGGGTTGAGGTCAGGGGTCTGTGCAGGCCAGTCAAGTTATTCCACATCGATCTCGATGAACCACTTCTGTATGGACCTTGCTTTGTCATGCTGAAACCATTTGTGTGTGGAACTCACTTTGTGTATGGGGGCATTATCATGCTGAAACAGGAAAGGGTCTTCCCCGTTGCCACAAAGTTGGAAGCACAGAATCATCTAGAATGTCATTGTATGCTTTAGCTTTAAGATTTCCCTTCACTGGAGCTAAGGGCCTAGCCCGAACCATGAAAAACAGCCCCAGACCATTATTCCTCTTCCACCAAACTTGACAGTTGGCACTATGCATTCGGGCAGGTAGCGTTCTCCTGGCAACCGCCAAACCCTGATTTGTACATACGACTGCCAGACGGTAAAGTGTCATTCATCACTCCAGAGAACGCGTTTCCACTGCTCCAGAGTCCCATGGCGGCGAGCTTTACACCACTCCAGCCAACACTTGGCATTGTGCATGGTGATCTTAGGCTTGTATGCGACTGCTCGGCTATGGAAACCCATTTATTGAAGCTCCCGACGAACAGTTATTGTGCTGACGTTGCTTCAAGAGGCAGTTTGGAACTCTGTAGTGAGTGTTGCAACCAAGGACCGATGATTTTTAGGTGCTTCAGCACTCAGCTGTCCTGTTCTGTGAGCTTGTGTAGCCTACCACTTACAGTTGACCAGGGCAACTCTAGTAGGGCAGAAATGTAAGGAACTGACTTGTTGGAAAGGTGCCAATCTTTGTCTATGGAGATTGCATGGCTGTGTGCTCGATCTTATACACCTGTCAGCAACGGGTGTGGCTGAAATAGCCAAATCCACTAAGTTGAAGGGCCATGTAGTGTATCAGTAGGCTAATCAATGGAAGATGGAATTAAAATGACACAACTAAAAGTTAAATGCTAAGGACAAGCTACAACAACACCAAGAGCCAAAAGGGAAACTGTAATGAATAATCTGAATGGAGTTGTTATTTACTGCAGAATGGAGTTGTTATTTACTGTAGAATGGAGTTGTTATTTACTGTAGAATGGAGTTGTTATTTACTGTAGGTTTCGGAAGGTGAGTTATGTAGTCTCAATTAGCCTAGCTAATGTTAGCTAGTTTAACTAGCGTCTCTCAGTTTGATGCAGTCAAAACAGGTACTATGTAATCAGATGATGATAAATAACTATCAATAAGTGAGTCTACCAGCGCGAGTCGATCTGGTTGCTATCTTTATTCCCCTTCCTGCTCCCCTAGTCACAAACATGTGTGCTGCTGCTGCGCTGCGTCGAGCCTCTCGCTGCCCCTCACGCATTCCAGCCTCTCGCTGCCCCTCACGCATTCCAGCTCCTGTTAATAAAGTAGCAAACATGTCTTTTTTCCTAACATTGCAGCATTGTTGCGTTAGGTATTTTTTCAATAGTTTTTTTCCCCTTTATGATGATGATCGGGACCTTTTAGTGGTAATTTTGTGGTAACCCCACTGATTTACATTTTGGGAAGAAAAAATATGTTATTCAGTAAGGGATTTGTTTCCTAAATGTTAGGATCCCAATTTGGTTTAAAATGTCTAAATTTAATGTCTAAATGTTCACACCCATATATGCTATGTATTCATTTGTGGATGTCCATCATCCATTTCGTATGATATGTTACGAATTCCAATTCGTACGATATGTTACGAATGGCAATTAGTACGATATGTTACGAATTTGCAATATGTTATTATATGTTACACATCTCAATTCGTTGTGGCTACTGTTGGCTAGGTGGGCTAACGCTATTTCTAGCTAGGTTACTTTTACTGCCCTTCATAATATTAAGACCCAAGTGTCCACACAGATAGTTGTGCATAGGCATGCTGATGAAGGGCATTAAATGTTAAGCAGTGGGAGTTGGAGCTATGGTAAGTATTGTTTGTTGATGCAGACAATTCCAGGCATTGTTGAGGAAGTTGTGGCTCATGGTGAGTTGTTTATTATCGATACAACTCTGTGCTGGAGTCCATTAATATTGATGGGCAAAGCAACCAGATGTAGCCATTTAGCGAGCTTAATTATCCTAGCTACCTGTAAAGCAAACGCAAATTGGATTCTAAAAATGGATTTCCCCCTATTAATAGCAACATTTCTCAACTCCCAAATGAATCTAGGTAGTAGCCACTTGAATCTAGGTAGTAGACCTATAGACAGAATATGAAATAGTTACACAAGAAAGGAAGAGCTCATGCCTGCCCTTCACCACCTGTAGAGCTCGGCCTAATTTTTTGCAACAGGTGATTTGGGCTTGTCTATATTTTTGAACAATGTTGGACTGGATAGGATAGGAAAGTAGCCCTATCCGGCCATAACTTTTCTATCTCTACCGCTTTAATTTGTTGAATTATCAAGAGTTATGTTGTAAAAACTCAATTTTAAAGCTGTACATTCACGTTTGCACAATGAATGCGGCAAGTTTATGTTGAATCGAAAGAGAGAACTCCGTCACCCCCCTTTCCAATACTAGAATCATCCTGATAAAAAAATAGTTAGTGAATGAATCATCACCGGTGTTGTATCCTATTTATGTCCATTCATTCACTTTGTACTACTGAGACTATTAGCTACTACTGCATAGAATACCATGGCATATAGACTAAAAAGTTAGGCCTACAGAATTAAATAAACTAAAACACTTTTAAAATACCCCTAGTGCCATTTCAAACATGTTTCCTTATTTCATAATTCTTGGACAATGCTAAGGATCTCTGTATTTCTGCCCTGAGACCATGACAGTGAGGAAACAGAGCAGCTTGCAAGAGTCAGCATCCACAAATAATCTCATCTCCCCCCTATCATCTGCCCCTCTCTGTTTTACACACACACACACACACACACACACACACACTTTCCCACATGGGCTCTGTACACAGTTGGCACAAAGAGTAGTCGTGCCTCTTGTAATACCTCTCCACAGAGAGAGAACTAGTGTGTAGATGTGTGTTTGTAATGAAAGAGCAGTCTGTTTGTCCGTCTGGGCAGTGTCTTGTGTGAGTTGGAGGGGTTTCTTTGACTGCCTGAAAAGCTGGTCCCGGCTGAGCTTCCGTAGCATAGCAACCAGGCCTTTGCTATGGATTCTCTCTGTAATAAAACACACACACACACACACACACACACACACACACACACACACACACACAGTCTGCAAAATGGTGCTGTGGGCACTGAGTGGGTGGAGGATTCAGTTTCTCCACTTCCCCACACATAAAACACTGCCAGAGACAAAATGCTCTTTAAATGTGACCTTAACTGTGCGTGTGTGTGATCACAGGTCAGCCCACAGTGATAGTTAAATAGATTACAATACAACACACACACATCCTGCCTCTCAAACACACAGACCACATGTTAGAGAGGGTATAGTGTTAATACATTCCCCTTCTTTTCTCCAGGCGCTGGCAGAGCTCTGGGTGCCAGTCTCTGGTGGGTGCTTATGCCCGCTGGCACATTGGTCTGCTTTCTCTCTGCCTGGCCTTGGAGTGGCCGGCCCACACACAGCACACCAGATGTTCGCGCAACCTCAGCCAATCAGTGGGTGTGTGTGTGTGTGAGTAGGTGTGTGTGTAGGTGTGAGAGTAGGTGTGTACGCGAGCGAGCGAGTAGGTGTGTACGCGAGCGAGCGAGTAGGTGTGTACGCGAGCGAGCGAGTAGGTGTGTACGCGAGCGAGCGAGTAGGTGTGTACGCGAGCGAGCGAGTAGGTGTGTACGCGAGCGAGCGAGTAGGTGTGTACGCGAGCGAGCGAGTAGGTGTGTACGCGAGCGAGCGAGTAGGTGTGTACGCGAGCGAGCGAGTAGGTGTGTACGCGAGCGAGCGAGTAGGTGTGTACGCGAGCGAGCGAGTAGGTGTGTACGCGAGCGAGCGAGTAGGTGTGTACGCGAGCGAGCGAGTAGGTGTGTACGCGAGCGAGCGAGTAGGTGTGTACGCGAGCGAGCGAGTAGGTGTGTACGCGAGCGAGCGAGTAGGTGTGTACGCGAGCGAGCGAGTAGGTGTGTACGCGAGCGAGCGAGTAGGTGTGTACGCGAGCGAGCGAGTAGGTGTGTACGCGAGCGAGCGAGTAGGTGTGTACGCGAGCGAGCAGGTGTGTACGCGAGCGAGCGAGCAGGTGTGTACGCGAGCGAGCGAGCAGGTGTGTACGCGAGCGAGCGAGCAGGTGTGTACGCGAGCGAGCGAGCAGGTGTGTACGCGAGCGAGCGAGCAGGTGTGTACGCGAGCGAGCGAGCAGGTGTGTACGCGAGCGAGCGAGCAGGTGTGTACGCGAGCGAGCGAGCAGGTGTGTACGCGAGCGAGCGAGCAGGTGTGTACGCGAGCGAGCGAGCAGGTGTGTACGCGAGCGAGCGAGTAGGTGTGTACGCGAGCGAGCGAGCGAGCGAGTAGGTGTGTACGCGAGCGAGCGAGCGAGCGAGTAGGTGTGTACGCGAGCGAGCGAGCGAGCGAGTAGGTGTGTACGCGAGCGAGCGAGCGAGCGAGTAGGTGTGTACGCGAGCGAGCGAGCGAGCGAGTAGGTGTGTACGCGAGCGAGCGAGCGAGCGAGTAGGTGTGTACGCGAGCGAGCGAGCGAGCGAGTAGGTGTGTACGCGAGCGAGCGAGCGAGCGAGTAGGTGTGTACGCGAGCGAGCGAGCGAGCGAGTAGGTGTGTACGCGAGCGAGCGAGCGAGTAGGTGAGTGTGTACGCGAGCGAGCGAGTAGGTGAGTGTGTACGCGAGCGAGCGAGTAGGTGAGTGTGTACGCGAGCGAGCGAGCGAGTAGGTGAGTGTGTACGCGAGCGAGCGAGCGAGTAGGTGAGTGTGTACGCGAGCGAGCGAGCGAGTAGGTGAGTGTGTACGCGAGCGAGCGAGTAGGTGAGTGTGTACGCGAGCGAGCGAGTAGGTGAGTGTGTACGCGAGCGAGCGAGTAGGTGAGTGTGTGCGCGCTGTTTGGCAGCCTCCGTTGCATGTACGCATGGATGCTGCTTTGGCAGTACCTGACGCTCTCATTTCTGCCAGGGAACCTCTCAGTCCTTGGAGAAGGAAGAGAGGTCCATCCACTGATCAGTACACCCTGCCCCTAGCCCATCTCCCTCACTCTGCCTTGGGCCAATGTTCCTTTATGCCTGACCTTCTCAGCTTTGGAGAGAGATACTACTAACCCCATAATAATACAGAGTTGGGCCTATTTTTAATAGGGCTTTGAGTTCCCTCTGTCTCCTCAATCTTCCTGTAACATTACTGTTGATTGACTCTTTCCTCTGGCTGCTCAGTAATGCTGCTGTTGATTGGCTGGCTGTAGACCCGGGTCAGGGCAGAGGTGAACATATGGTCTGGTTTCCCTTATCCCAGTTCACCGCCTTAAAGCTAAGACTCTCAGCCCACACACTCAGGCCTGAGTCCAACCTATTAACCCATTGTTTTCCTTCGTCAGATCTTTGCTGACTGAACCACAACAGGTGTACGCAACATGTCTGGCTGACTAGATATAGCTACAGTAGGAGGGGCTATTTAGATGTGAGTCAACCAGGGTAGAGGATTGGAATCCACCTGTAGTCTCATGTACAGCACTATTGTAGGAATGTCTCTGTCTCTCATCGTTTAACACCCTCTTGAGGATATATACAGTAGCAGTGAAAAGTTTGGACACAGATACTCATTCAAGGGTTTTTCTTTATTTTTACTATTTTCTACATTGTAGAATAATAGTGAAGACATCAACACTATGAAATAACACATGGAATCACGTACAGTCGTGGTCAAAAGTTTTGAGAATGACACAAATATTCATTTCCACCAAGTTTGCTGCTTCAGTGTCTTTAGATATTTTTGTCAGATGTTACTATGGAATACTGAAGTATAACTACAAGAATTTCATACGTGTCAAAGGCTTTTATTGACAATTACATGAAGTTGATGCGAAGAGTCAATATTTGCAGTGTTGACCCTTCTTTTTCAAGACCTCTGCAATCTGCCCTGGCATGCTGTCAATTAACTTCTGGGCCACTCCTGACTGATGGCAGCCCATTCTTGCATAATCAATGCTTGGAGTTTGTCAGAATTTGTGAGTTTTTGTTTGTCCACCCGCCTCTTGAGGATTGACCACAAGTTCTCAATTGGATTAAGGTCTGGGGAGTTTCCTGGCCAGGGACCCAAAATATCGATGTTTTGTTCCCCGAGCCACTTAGTTATCACTTTTGCCTTATGGCAAGGTGCTCCATCATGCTGGAAAAGGCATTGTTTGTCACCTGAATGGTTGAGAGAAGTGTGTCCAAACTTTTGACTGGTACACACACAGTTGAAGTCGGAAGTTTACATACACCTTAGCCAAATACATTTAACCTCAGTTTTTCACAATTCCTGACATTGAATCCTTTATTTTAAGAATGTGAAATGTTAGAATAATAGTAGATAGAATGATTTCTTTCATCACATTCCCAGTGGGTCAGAATTTTACATACACTCAATTAGTATTTGGTAGCATTGCCTTTAAATTGTTTAATTTGGGTCAAATGTTTCACATAGCCTTCCACAAGCTTCCCACAATAAGTTGGATGAATGTTGGCCCATTCCTCCTGACAGAGCTGGTGTAACTGAGTCAGGTTTGTAGGCCTCCTTGCTCTCACACGCTTTTTCAGTTCTGCCAACAAATGTTCTATAGGATTGAGGTCAGGGCTTTGTGATGGCCACTCCAACACCTTGATTTCGTTGTCCTTAAGCCATTTTGCCACAACTTGGGAAGTCTATAAGTCTCTGCTAGGTAAAGCTCCGCCTTATCTCAGCTCACTGGTCACGATAACAACACCCACCCGTAGCACGTGTTCCAGCAGGTATATCTCACTGGTCATTCCCAAAGCCAACACCTCCTTTGTCTGCCTTTCCTTCCAGTTCTCTGCTGCCAAAGACTGGAATGAATTGCAAAAATCGCTGAAACTGGAGACTTATATTTCCCTCACTAACTTTAAACATCAGCTGTCTGAGCAGCTAACCGATCGCTGCAGCTGTACATAGTCCATCTGTAAATAGCCCAACCAATCTACCTACCTCATCCCCATATTGTTTTTATTTACTTTGCTGCTCTTTTGCACACCAGAATCACTACTTACACACCATCATCTGCTCATCTATCACTCCAGTGTTAATCTGCTAAATTGTAATTGCTTTGCTACTATGGCCTATTTATTGCCTACCTCCTCACGCCATTTGCACACACTGTATATAGACTTTCTTTTTTCTATTATGTTATTGACTGTATGCTTGTTTATTCCATGTGTAACTCTGTGTTGTTGTTTCTGTCGCACTGCTTTGCTTTATCTTGGCCAGGTCGCAGTTGTAAATGAGAACTTGTTCTCACTAGCTTACCTAGTGAAATAAAAAATAAAAGTATGCTTAGGGTCATTGTCCATTTGGAAGACCCATTTGCGACCAAGCTTTAACTTCGTGACTGATGTCTTGAGATGTTGCTTCAATATATCCACATAACTTTCCTTCCACATGATACCATCTATTTTGTGAAGTGCACCAGTCCCTCCTGCAGCAAAGCACCCCCACAACATGATGCTGCACCATCTATTTTGTGAAGTGCACCAGTCCCTCCTGCAGCAAAGCACCCCCACAACATGATGCTGCCACCCCCGTGCTTCACGGTTGGGATGGTGTTCTTCAGCTTGCAAGCCTCCCCCTTTTTCCTCCAAACATAACAATGGTCATTATGACCAAACAGTTCTATTTTTGTTTCATCAGACCAGAGGATATTTCTCCAAAAAGTACAATCAGTGTCCCCATGTCCACTTGCAAACTGTAGTCTGGCTTTTTTATGGCAGTTTTGGAGCAGTGGCTTCTTCCTTGCTGAGTGGCCTTTCAGGTTATGTCGATATAAGACATGTTTTACTGTGTATATAGATAATTTTGTACCTGTTTCCCAATGCATCTTTACAAGGTCCTTTGCTGTTGTTCAGGGATTGATTTGCACTTTTCGCACCAAAATACATTCATCTCTAGGAGACAGAACGCGTCTCCTTCCTGAACGGTATGACGGCCGCGTGGACCCATGGTGTTTATACTTGCGTACTATTGTTTGTACTATTGATGAACATGGTACCTTCAGGCATTTGGAAATTGCTCCCAAGGATGAACCAGACTTGTTGAGGTCTACAATTTTTTTTCTGATGTCTTGGCTGAATTCTTTTGATTTTCCCATGATGTCAAGCAAAGAGGCACTGAGTTTGAAGGTAGGCCTTGAAATATATCCACAAGTACACCTCCAATTGATTCAAATTATGTCAATTAGCCTATCAGAAGCTTCTAAAGCCATGACATCATTTTCTGGAATTGTCCAAGCTGTTTAAAGTCAGTCAACTTAGTGTATGTAAACTTCTGACCCCCTGGATTTGTGATACACTGAATTATAAGTGAAATAATCTGTCTGTAAACAATTGTTGGAAAAATGACTTGTCATGCCAAAGTAGATGTCCTAACCGGCTTGCCAAAACTATAGTTTGTTAACAAGAAATTTGTGGAGTGGTTGAAAAACAAGTTTTAATGGTTCCAACCTAAGTGTATGTAAACTTCCGATTTCAACTGTGTGTGTTAAATAAATAAATATTTTGATAGTGACCAGTACAAACACATTAAGCAATCGTCCAATGCATTGCAGTAGCGTCTTTAGCTACTGCTAATTTTCTACACCATCCCCATGGGTTCTAAAAAAATAAAATAAGAATCAATTCAAAATCACATCAGTATGTTATCACAGTTACATGCACAAAGAAAAATCTCATTCATATACAGAGTGTACAAAACATTATGAACACCTGCTCTTTCCATGACATAGACCAGGGATGGGCATCTTTGATGAGACCAATTCTACTTATTTTGACTACTTTCGAGTCCATATTAGGAAGGTATTCTTAATGTTTTGTACACTGTGTATACTAGAGGTCGACCGATTATGCTTTTTCAATACCGATATTGATTATTGGAGGACCCCCCCAAAAAAAGCCAATACCGATTTAATCGGCCGATTTAAAAAAAAAAAAAAAAAAAAAAAAAAAAAAAAAAAAATATATATATATATATATATATATGTATTTGTAATAATGACAATTACAACAATACTGAATGAACACTTATTTTAACTTAATATAATACATCAATAAAATCAATTTAGCCCCAAATAAATAATGAAACATGTTCAATTTGGTTTAAATAATGCAAAAACAAAGTGCTGGAGAAGAAAGTAAAAGTGCAATATGTGCCATGTAAGAAAGCTAACGTTTAAGTTCCTTGCTCAGAACATGAGAACATATGAAAGCTGGTGGTTCCTTTTAACATGAGTCTTCAATATTCCCAGGTAAGAAGTATTAGATATTATAGGAATTATAGGACTATTTCTCTCTATACGATTTGTATTTCATATACCTTTGACTATTGGATGTTCTTATAGGCACTTTAGTATTGCCAGTGTAACAGTATAGCTTCCATCCCTCTCCTCGCCGCTACCTGGGCTCGAACCAGGAACACATCGACAACAGCCACCCTCGAAGCAGCGTTACCCATGCAGAACAACTACTCCAAGTCTCAGAGCAAGTGATGTTTGAAACGCTATTAGCGCACACCCCGCTAACTAGCTAGCCATTTCACATCGGTTACACCAGCCTAATCTCAGGAGTTGATAGGCTTGAATTCATAAACAGCGGCAAAACGCACGAAAGTGCTGTTTGAATGAATGCTTACGAGCCTGCTGCTGCCTACCATCGCTCAGTCAGACTGCTCTATCAAATCATAGACTTAGTTATAACACAATAACACACAGAAATACGAGCCTTAGGTCATTAATATGGTAGAATCTGGAAACTATCATCTCGAAAACAAAACGTTTATTCTTTCAGTGAAATACGGAACTGTTCCCTATTTTATCTAACGGGTGGCATCCATCAGTCTAAATATTCCTGTTACATTGCACAACCTTCAATGTTATGTCATAATTACGTAGAATTCTGGCAAATTAGTTCGCAATGAGCCAGGCGGCCCAAACTGTTGCATATACCCTGACTCTGCGTGCAATGAACGCAAGAGAAGTGACACAATTTCACCTGGTTAATATTGCCTGCTAACCTGGATTTCCTTTAGCTAAATATGCAGGTTTAAAAATATATACTTCTGTGTATTGATTTTAATAAAGGCATTGATGTTTATGGTTAGGTACACGTTGGAGCAACGACAGTCCTTTTTCGCGAATGCGCACTGCATCGATTCTATACAACGCAGGACACGCTAGATAAACTAGTAATATCATCAACCATGTGTAGTTAACTAGTAATTATGATTGATTATTTTTTATAAGATAAGTTTAATGCTAGCTAGCATCTTACCTTGGCTTCTTACAGCATTCGCGTAACAGGCGGGCTCCTCGTGAGGCAGGTGGCAGGTGGAGCGTTGGACTAGTTAACCGTAAGGTTGCAAGATTGAATCCCTGAGCTGACCAGGTAAAAATCTGTCGTTCTGCCCCTGAACAAGGCAGTTAACCCACCGTTCCTAGGCCGTCATTGAAAATAAGAATGTGTTCTTAACTGACTTGCCTAGTTAAATAAAGGTGTAAAAAAAATGTGGCAAAATTGGCGTCCAAAATTACCGATTTCCTATTGTTATGAAAACTTGAAATCGGCCCTAGTTAATCGGCCATTCCGATTAATCGGTCGACCTCTAGTGTATACCCCTAATATTTACAACTTGGATTCATGAACAGAGCATTTTTGGATTGACACATGAAACTAGTTCAGTGCTTGTTTGTCTTCTGTTAATGAAAGCCTATAATCCTTAATTGGTGAAACTGCAATGTCTGTTTGGGGAAATTACAACAATGGGGAAATTACTGCAGACAACAAACAGTTTTTTCCCCTCTGACAGCATTGCACACACATTAGGACAGCAGAAATATGCAATTTATTTGACCACGCTACCGAATTCTCCTCTCCTCTGTTTTCTTATCAACAAAACGATAACTAAGGCGCTGGGGGGGCGAACAGAGTTGTTTCCCCTAATGGTGATTCCATCTCTAAGTGTTTTCTGACCTGTGCTTGACCAATAGCAGAGGTCTCTAGGAAGAATCAGATCCTCTGTGGCTTCTGCCCTGTTGTGTCATGGCAACATCAACCAGTTAAGTTACCCCTCCCTCACCCTGCATGGCTTGCATCTGCAGCGCTATCCAATGACCTGTTATTACCCCACCACAGAGGAACACCACTATCATCAGATGATGGTTATTTAGTTTGGTGGGCCGGTGGCTGGGCCATATGGTTGCGTACACACACACACACACACACACACACACACACACACACACACACACACACACACACACACACACACACACACACACACACACACACACACACACAGGTCTGGTCACTCTTACCGCACCCTGTCTTACTAGCTCAATGATGACACTAATGATCATGCCAACTGTCATCTCTAATCATCTTCATCGGTGTGTGTGTGTGCACCCTGCACGTACTGTGTGTTTGTCATGGAGCACGTCACTCCAGGGGTGTATGGCAGTGAGGTGGACAGAGGATAGATTGTACCCATCATGGAGTCAGTGACGCAGGCCTAATGTGATTCCTCATATGAAAGACATGATATTTCTGAACGTTATAATGATTTGTCTTCTTGACAGTGTGTTTCCTCTAAAAACCTGACGCATTTCTCCCTGAAACATTCAAATAGTGTTTGAGAACCTACTTAGTTTGTTTTTGGTCTCCGCTCATTTGAATGACTCCTCTCCTTCTCTGCAGGTCATGAGTGCCTCTAGGAGGGCACCTGTGGAGAACGTCCGCACCTGTCCAAAAAACCCGCCTGGGCCCTGCCCTGTTCCCCGCCCCCGGCCTCCACTATGAGTAAGTACCTATAACCCCTCACCATGCCCCTCAACAACGCAGCCAGGGCTGTCATAGGTCACTACCCTTTTCACACCATCTTGCCGGCCTGAACCGGACTGTGCCGGCCAGCACGGTTTAGCACTGTTCGGTTCAGCTCACTAGTGGGAAAAGTCACTTTTATCATTGGTAGCTATTTGATGTACCCGTCTGGATAGAAGCTGGAGAAAAGAGAAGTAGCTCTGAGCAATGCTTCTGTGATCCACAGCGCTCCAATACATGTGGCCTATGGATGCATCATGTGGAGAGGTGTGAAATGGGCTTAGTCTGTCTGCACCTCCTCCTCCCTGCTCCCTGTGGCTGAACCATATGGCACAGAGGAGAGAGTGCCGCGTCCTCGCCTCGGCAATCACCCATCAATCAGCCCCGCAATGCATGATGGGAAGGGGCATGGGGTGTAGCGGGATGCACACTCCATCGTGTGTGTACAGCTGTGCCTGGCCCATCTTTGTCTATGGTGTTGAGTCTGACGGTGTCTAATGGGACATGCTGCATTCTATGGAAAGTGAGCTGTGAATCACACCACGTCTTGGCTTCTGTTCAGTTCTATGTTAAGTTATTGCACTTGGAATGTGTCTTGGCTCAGAATGCAGGGGCAATAATTAAGAGCTTCGGGTGTGTCTGTGTTTTGCTGAGTGTGAATTAAGTGTAGCGGTATCAAAGGAATGAAAAGGTGCGTTCACTTAGGACTAAAACTTTAGTTTTAATAACCAACAAAGTTATCTGGATATCTTCTTTAAAAGGGGACTTTTCCACGGCTCTTTATCAAGTCGAATTCCAGATTCAACAAAGCAAAAATATTGAACAGCATTTCAGATAGAATGTATTGCATAGAGCTGGCCTGATTGTCCACGTTCTACTATAATAGACATGTCTGTTCCATACAGTTGATTTCTATCTGCAGTGCTCTGAGTAGGCTAGGTCTCTGGCTGGTGCTGAAGGGTTGCTAGTAGGTTACCGGGGCAACCCTGTGCATGTGTGGTATTTACTGTAAGGTGATTGGGTTAGCCAGATGCTGTGGAGGGGAGTGCTGAGAGATTGAACTCGACTACTGCCTTTTCCTCTGCACACTCATAAACATGCATGGGACCGTGTGCGCGTGTTCGTGGTCTGTGCTTATGGTCCACAAGGTGTCTGATTTTGAGTGATGGATGAAAATATAATTGATAGTAACAGGCTAGAGACACCTACCAGGGACGTGGTGCTAAGCAGGTATTTATAGCTTACAACCACTGCTCTGTGCTCTCACACTGCAGAACTTGGCTATTAGGTTTAGGAGAGAATTGGGTGGGAAACTACTCTTGGACCACACCTGGTGATTCCTCATGAAAGTAGCCCCAAACAAAAGACGATTTTTTTTTTATGGAAAAAAAAGAAAAATGAAATTTTACAGAGCAGCGGTGGTAAGCGTCAAGCAGAATTGAAGTTGCCCAGACCTCCTTTAAGACTCCATAGTGTTTCATCTGTAGGTGCTACAAAGTAAAAGTTGGTGTCATTTGAAGCTTTACTGCTTGCTCTGTGATATGAGTAGTATTTTGATTTCAATAACACATTTCTTACATTTGACTATTGAAAAATATAAACCTGATTATAGAAAATATACATGTTTTGATTAGCCACATTTTTCTTTATATTGTTTTACATAATATATTCTACAGGCATATCAATGTTCCAGAGTGTGTATGTCAATAGTGTGTCAGAAAAGTGTGTGTGTCTATGTTCTGTGCTCAGGCCCTGCGTAGCCTATAACCAAGTCCCCACTTTTGCTGTTCTGATAAATGCTGCAAGGCCTTTCCAGCTTTGATCCCTTACTTCAGTCAGAACACAAATAGCACAGCTACAGAGTCAGTCAGGCTGCAACAAAACAATAACCACTAACAACCCAAACCACTAACATAACACTCTGTTGTAACCCCACGGGAGAAGCTGATAGTATGGTCACGTATTGTACTCTGGGACGCCCAATGTGCTTTGGGATAAAACGGCTTTGTTTTATACCATTTTATTATTTATCTGTCCCTCTGGTAAATTCAGTCAGTGATTGTGCCCTCTCGTTGATATCCCTAGTTAATTACCCTAATTAGCCTCCACCAGCCCATTAGCCTGTAGGATGGGGAGATGAGAGGGGGGTTTGCTCTCACTAACGAGTCTGTTAATGAGCGACGGTAGATGGAGGATGACTCGTTCTGGATGGAGTAATTTCCTGTGCATTTGGAGAGGACAGAGAGAGGACAGAGAGAGGACAGAGAGAGGACAGAGAGAGGACAGAGAGAGGACAGAGAGAGGACAGAGAGAGGACAGAGAGAGGACAGGAGTTGTCTCTGCATCACACAAAGTTTTGACAGATACAAGATGTGTTGGCTTTTGTAAAGCGCTTTGAGCAATTGGTAAAAAAAAAAAACTGCTTTCTGTTTTAATGTGAAACATGCTCACAATGAAGGGTAGCTCTGTCTTAGCCTTGAAATGGCTGGACTGTGAACGCTTATACACAGGCCCTTAGGTTAGAGGTCTTTCAGTAGTGTAGATATCAAAGGAACCAGAGTACTCTCTCCAACCCCCCTCTCCCTACTGACCAGCCGTGTTTGATAAACAATCCAGACTTCACATGTCTGTGTTATGGAGGTAGTGATGAAAGGGGGAGTGATGTATGTTACCAGATGTCTAGCTATCACCTGCCCCCCCCCTCTCTGTCTCTGCCCTCTCTGTCTCTGCCCTCTCTGTCTCTGCCCCCTCTCTCTCTGTCTCTGCCCCCTCTCTCTCTGTCTCTGCCCCCTCTCTCTCTGTCTCTGCCCCCTCTCTCTCTGTCTCTGCCCCCTCTCTCTCTGTCTCTGCCCCCTCTCTCTCTGTCTCTGCCCCCTCTCTCTCTGTCTCTGCCCCCTCTCTCTCTGTCTCTGCCCCCTCTCTATCTCTGTCTCTGCCCCCTCTCTATCTCTGTCTCTGCCCCCTCTCTCTCTGTCTCTGCCCTCTCTGTCTCTGCCCCCTCTCTCTCTCTCTGCCCCCTCTCTCTCTCTCTGCCCCCTCTCTCTCTCTCTGCCCCCTCTCTCTCTCTCTGCCCCCTCTCTCTCTCTCTGCCCCCTCTCTCTCTCTCTGCCCCCTCTCTCTCTCTGCCCCCTCTCTCTCTCTCTGCTCCCTCTCTCTCTCTCTGCCCCCTCTCTCTCTCTCTCTCTCTCTGCCCCCTCTCTCTCTCTGTCTCTGCCCCCTCTCTCTCTCTCTGCCCCCTCTCTCTCTCTCTGCCCCCTCTCTGTCTCTGTCTCTGCCCCCTCTCTCTCTCTCTGCCCCCTCTCTGTCTCTGCCCCCCCTCTCTGTCTCTGCCCCCTCTCTGTCTCTGCCCCCTCTCTCTCTGTCTCTGCCCCCTCTCTCTCTGTCTCTGCCCCCTCTCTATCTCTGTCTCTGCCCCCTCTCTATCTCTGTCTCTGCCCCCTCTCTATCTCTGTCTCTGCCCCCTCTCTATCTCTGTCTCTGCCCCCTCTCTATCTCTGTCTCTGCCCCCTCTCTATATCTGTCTCTGCCCCCTCTCTATCTCTGTCTCTGCCCCCTCTCTATCTCTGTCTCTGCCCCCTCTCTCTCTGTCTCTGCCCCCTCTCTCTCTGTCTCTGCCCCCTCTCTCTCTGTCTCTGCCCTCTCTCTCTCTCTCTGCCCTCTCTCTCTCTGTCTCTGCCCTCTCTCTCTCTGTCTCTGCCCTCTCTCTCTCTGTCTCTGCCCTCTCTCTCTCTGTCTCTGCCCTCTCTCTCTCTGCCCCCTCTCTCTCTCTCTGCCCCCTCTCTCTCTCTCTGCCCCCTCTCTATCTCTCTCTGCCCCCTCTCTATCTCTCTCTGCCCCCTCTCTATCTCTGTCTCTGCCCCCTCTCTATCTCTGTCTCTGCCCCCTCTCTGTCTCTGCCCCCTCTCTGTCTCTGCCAACTCTCTGTCTCTGTCTCTCCCCCCTCTCGGTCTCTGTCTCTCCCCCCTCTCGGTCTCTGTCTCTCCCCCCTCTCGGTCTCTGTCTCTCCCCCCTCTCGGTCTCTGTCTCTCCCCCCTCTCGGTCTCTGTCTCTCCCCCCTCTCGGTCTCTGTCCCCTCTCTATCTCTGTCTCTGCCCCCTCTCTCTCTGAGCTGAGAACTGATCTGATGTCATTCGGTAGCTAGCGTGCTGTTGGGTCCACAGTGGCTAGGCGTGGTGCAGACCAGGGTCATTATCTCCTCTAAAGCCTCATCTGGTCTCCATCTGCTGGGCACTGAGACAGCACCGCTAGCCTAGTATGCTGGCTACCACTGCTCTCTGACAGCCTCCTGATGGCCTGATAGCATGTTCCCCATGACAACAGGGCTAGTGTTAACAGGCTACTGGAACACACCAATATAGGATTTCACTTTGACTGAATAATAATGTTCTGAATGCAAATCCAGGCCCCCAAAACACTAACCGGCTAACACTTGGACCTGTTCATGCTGAGCAGGGCAGAGTGGCTATCTGCTAAAATGCTCATCTTTAGACCTGTTCATGCTGAGCAGGGCAGAGTGGCTATCTGCTAAAATGCTCATCTTTAGACCTGTTCATGCTGAGCAGGGCAGAGTGGCTATCTGCTAAAATGCTAACACTTGGACCTGTTCATGCTGAGCAGGGCAGAGTGGCTATCTGCTAAAATGCTAACACTTGAACCTGTTCATGCTGAGCAGGGCAGAGTGGCTATCTGCTAAAATGCTAACACTTGAACCTGTTCATGCTGAGCAGGGCAGAGTGGCTATCTGCTAAAATGCTAACACTTGGACCTGTTCATGCTGAGCAGGGCAGAGTGGCTATCTGCTAAAATGCTCATCTTTAGACCTGTTCATGCTGAGCAGGGCAGAGTGGCTATCTGCTAAAATGCTAACACTTGGACCTGTTCATGCTGAGCAGGGCAGAGTGGCTATCTGCTAAAATGCTAACACTTGAACCTGTTCATGCTGAGCAGGGCAGAGTGGCTATCTGCTAAAATGCTAACACTTGGACCTGTTCATGCTGAGCAGGGCAGAGTGGCTATCTGCTAAAATGCTCATCTTTAGACCTGTTCATGCTGAGCAGGGCAGAGTGGCTATCTGCTAAAATGCTAACACTTGAACCTGTTCATGCTGAGCAGGGCAGAGTGGCTATCTGCTAAAATGCTAACACTTGGACCTGTTCATGCTGAGCAGGGCAGAGTGGCTATCTGCTAAAATGCTCATCTTTAGACCTGTTCATGCTGAGCAGGGCAGAGTGGCTATCTGCTAAAATGCTAACACTTGGACCTGTTCATGCTGAGCAGGGCAGAGTGGCTATCTGCTAAAATGCTAACACTTGAACCTGTTCATGCTGAGCAGGGCAGAGTGGCTATCTGCTAAAATGCTCATCTTTGGACCGGTTCATGATGAGCAGGGCAGAGTGGCTATCTGCTAAAATGCTAACACTTGAACCTGTTCATGCTGAGCAGGGCAGAGTGGCTATCTGCTAAAATGCTCATCTTTGGACCTGTTCATGCTGAGCAGGGCAGAGTGGCTATCTGCTAAAATGCTAACACTTGAACCTGTTCATGCTGAGCAGGGCAGAGTGTCTATCTGCTAAAATGCTCATCTTTGGACCTGTTCATGCTGAGCAGGGCAGAGTGGCTATCTGCTAAAATGCTAATCCTTGGACCTGTTCATGCTGAGCAGGGCAGAGTGGCTATCTGCTAAAATGCTAATCATTGGACCTGTTCATGCTGAGCAGGGCAGAGTGGCTATCTGCTAACATGCTAATCCTTGGACCTGTTCATGCTGAGCAGGGCAGAGTGGCTATCTGCTAAAATGCTCATCTTTGGACCTGTTCATGCTGAGCAGGGCAGAGTGGCTATCTGCTAAAATGCTAATCCTTGGACCTGTTCATGCTGAGCAGGGCAGAGTGGCTATCTGCTAAAATGCTCATCTTTGGACCTGTTCATGCTGAGCAGGGCAGAGTGGCTATCTGCTAAAATGCTAATCCTTGGACCTGTTCATGCTGAGCAGGGCAGAGTGGCTATCTGCTAAAATGCTAATCATTGGACCTGTTCATGCTGAGCAGGGCAGAGTGGCTATCTGCTAACATGCTAATCCTTGGACCTGTTCATGCTGAGCAGGGCAGAGTGGCTATCTGCTAAAATGCTCATCTTTGGACCTGTTCATGCTGAGCAGGGCAGAGTGGCTATCTGCTAAAATGCTAATCCTTGGACCTGTTCATGCTGAGCAGGGCAGAGTGGCTATCTGCTAAAATGCTAATCCTTGGACCTGTTCATGCTGAGCAGGGCAGAGTGGCTATCTGCTAACATGCTAATCCTTGGACCTGTTCATGCTGAGCAGGGCAGAGTGGCTATCTGCTAACATGCTAATCCTTGGACCTGTTCATGCTGAGCGGCTATCTGCTAAAATGCTAACACTTGGCCCTGGTTAAAAGCAGTTGGTCTCCAATCCATTAACATGTTAACTTGGCCCAGTCTAGGGCTATACAATCTAACATGGGAAATGTCGGCACTGATAAAGCAGAAGTCTCCAACCCCTGGTTCTCTGTCTCTTGGTGTAGGGCCAGGCCTGCTATCATCCCTCTCTCTGGACAGGACAGCTCTGCGTAGCACAGTGAGACTCCAGCAGGCCCTCCGACTAACACAATGTCACAGGGATAATTACTAGAGTGAGAACTATTTGTTTGAGGGACAAAGCTCATTTGTGTGGTACAGGTTGGACTAGTTAATCTATCACATACTGCCCCACCTGGGCTGTGTCCTGAACAAGTTGAGAAGTTTGAGTATGGGAGAGTCCACATAGGTGTTAGTACAGTATTTAACTTATTTCTACAAAATGTAAATGATTTATCTCACGTTGAAGGTGTCACCTCTAACAGGCAGGACAGTTTGTAGTAGCTATAGATGGGTTAGCTGACAACGGCATGGCAACGGTGGGCACGCTTCAGTGGGGTGGGAAGGCGGTGTGTTGTGGTTCTAGATGGCCAGTTGGCTAGCAACAATGACAAGCTGCCATGAGGGGAATCGTAGGTGGGGCGTTTCAGCTCGTTTTATCTTGTTCCTGATACAATGTTGTTGTTTTGTTTGTTTTTGACTGATGTCAGTGTTAATATGGCTAAATTTCGCTAGCTAACCAACAACTGTAACGATGTATTTGAGAGTAGTGCTCGTTGTGCGAATGTATTTGTTGTCAATAAACATTGGAGACGAAATATAGTTTACAGGTTGTCAACTTTCTAAGCCAACCCCGTCTGTTTTGCGTTGGTTTGTGTTGCTTAACAACCAACCCGTCTATAACCGGAGCAACCGACTGCAATGGGTTGTAGCTGCTACTGTATAGAGGTAGTA